>NC_135497.1:64810390-65007530 GCF_052857255.1 Amblyomma americanum
TTTGCGTCCCTAATCCTCGCGTTACATTCGCGCTTTTATTTTTTTTCCCGCTAGGCAGCATGTAAAGTCACCCTCGCGCTACATTCGAGTAAATACGGTAGCTCTAATAGCTGGATAAACATGCTTTAAAACATTAGTGCAAAGTGGTCAGTAATTTGTAGAGTTTCTGCAGTCTCATGGTTCATAATATCTGCTAGAGGTGTGAGGGCCTGGTGAAAAATAAGTTCATGCAGAAACTATCCCTAGTGGCAAATCTATTTTTCGCACAGTTTTACTGCCCTTAGACATACCTAATGTTATCCATATTGAATGTTTTTTACATTATAGCAATGAAGGGATTATTATTGATGAAATCCTATTAGTTCATGACTTTCGTTGGGATTATTATTGATGAAATCCTATTAGTTCATGACTTTCGTTCAGATGTTTGATGCCTGTGTTTTAAGCATTAACATGACATGTATATGTTGTGGTATTCATGCTGTGGTGGACTACGGGTACTAGAACGGGTCTTGGCTACCAGATATTAGCCAAAAGCACCTAAAAATTGATATAAAATTTTATTTCAGGTGCTGCTCCAAAAGTGCTTTCAGAATTGTCTGGAAAAGGAGTCTGATCCAACTTCCAAGAGCAGTCTTTGCTATACTGCAGGCGTGAAGGTTATTGAACACATGCAGCGAGCACTGCACTACCAATTTCTGCCTGCCTGGGATCAGGTACTTTTTGCATGGGCCACCTGTTTTGAGGTAGGTTAAGCCACACGTTGGTGTGTTTTTCATTTCAAGTATGCTTTCCATTTTTCCAATCATTTAAAAGCTGCTCTTTGCAGGTCCTTGGCAAACGATGTGCTGACCACATGTTGGAGGTTTGTTTCTAGCGATTTTGTGCTGTGTCCCGTTGTAGGCGCCGATTTTTCCTTGCTGATGGCGTTTGTGGTTGTTTGCAGCCTTTGAGCTATATTGCTGAGTTGCACGGTTCTCAGACCTATACCAATGATGCCATTGTGGATAGAGCCATTGCAGCTGCTATCAGGACCATGGGACCTGAGGTTGTGTTGAAAGCTGTCCCTCTGGATATGAGTGGAGAGGAGTAAGTAACCTGCATCTTGCTGTTTTAGAGCTCTCTTTTGTGGCATGTATAATGAACCCCCCCCCCCCCCCCCCCCCCCCGTTTTATTTTTTTCCAGAAGTTGCCTAGACTTCAAACGTAGCTGGATGCTTCCACTCTTGCGGGACAACATAAAGGCTACAAGGCTGTCCTTATTTATCACCTACTTCCTGCCACTTGCATCTGCCTTTCATGAGCTAGGTGCTTTAATTCTTGCGATACCAGTTTTTCCATTTCAAGTCTGATCAGATTGATCAGTCTGACTCACCTACAGCAGCTTTTAGCCTAAACTATACCGACTTCCTTGCAGCTGAAGGTTCGGACAAGCCCACGTCCGTTACCAAAACCTATGAAATTTTGGAGAAACAGATCTGGTCTCTTCTTCCTGGCTTTTGCACAAGGCCAACAGATTTTAAGGAGGTATGTGTGGTTCATATTTGACACTGTATGCTACAAGTTTTTCAGGATTTGATCTTACAAGCAGTAAATTGATATTTTGCTAAAGAAATTATCTAGCAGGATTTTTTTTTTTGTAACTATGTGATGTGGCTGAAATCAGTTCACAGAAATCTCACTCTTGTAAGAACGGTGCCCGGAAGTCGCCCGTACATATGCTAGGGTGGGAGTGCAATGCAGCAGCGCTGACAGCTAAGTGGCTGCATACCCTCATTTGCAGTTCACGTGACAGAATTGTATGTTCTACTGCGGAAAAATAGTAAGACTGGCAGGCCACATACTACTCAGTAAAGGTGTTAATGTTTTCTGAATTCATGATTTCTCAAGTATTCTTGAGGATGGCCATCTTGGCAATGGCCGCTGTATAGGTGCTCATAGTAAATCAGGAATAGGGTGGACATAAATGAGGAAATACTTACGACTTTTTAAGTACAGTAATCTCTCGTTATAACAAAGTCAGCGAGACGGCGAAAAAATTCGTTATAAGTGGGAATTCGAGAAAATCTAAAGCAGTCGAGCTTTAATTGTGCTTCAACTGCGAGGATGTTAGAATACAATGTATTAAGTGAAGCAAAACATTATTCAGGTGCAAAAAAGTCAGTGAGCTTTGGCTGTTTAAAATTCTTACCGGGGCGTGTGCAACCCGTGCTCTAATCTGAGCAGGCTGTGGTCGCTTTTATGGGGGGGGGCCACGGAAGGCTACAAGAGTATCGCGCTGGAAAGCGCCGTGAATGCCGTGGCTCGAGTCTGAGGTTGTGTTTGTTGTGCTCAAAAAACGATTAGCCGCTCATTGTAGGTACGCAGCGCGATTGTAAAAAATGAACAGTTTTGCTGTAGGGCCTTTGCATGATTACTGGGCAATTTTTTCCCGAGGTGTGCCGCCATGAAGTTTTGCACAGCGAGAGTTTTTCGGCACACCATTTGTCGATGACACTGTGCCAACTCTACGTTTCGAGTGTCGGTGTTCTCGCAGCATCGCGTCCGTGCCATTGACAAATGTCTAGGAACAAAATTCAACGACCCTACCACGCATTTAGACAGTCTGTCTGGTCGGATGGCGCGAATCGAGCGTGACTGGCTCGAGAAAATCACCGGGGGAAACACCATGGTTGCGTTGACCCGCCATGTTGACAGCATGACTCGCCGCTGGCGACGCTCGAATTTGTTGTGTTTTCGGCAAGTTATCGATCAGTTTGCACTGTCAAAAGTGCAACAAAGCTAGGTGCAGTGTTTTATTGCTATACAGGCCGATTATGGCGAGCAGTGAGCAAATTTCTAGACCGCCTTCCCAATTTGTTAACGTAGCTCCTCACATCGAGCACGGCAAAGGTCATGCGACCAGCAGTCGCTTGCGACCAGCCAGCAGCTCGACAAACCACCATTGTTCACACTTGCAAGCGCGACCTGCGGGTCGCCTCCCTGTTTTGATATGAAAACTTTCAGGAATGACGTTGTTCGCGCGCTTTCGAGAGTTTCGTCTGCATTGGCCGATGTGAAATGGTTAGGCTTAGCGACGACTACGGCAGCCAGGGAGCAGCTCAGTTCGTTGCCCAGCGCATGCGCGGTTGGCGTCATTGTTGAAAGCTCGGCTCGCTCGCTGATTGGTTCAGTGGTTTGCAGTTCGCAGTCGCAATGTTGGAAAATCGAGCACCGAGCGACTGGCCTGTAACTGCCGCTTTTTGACCAAAACAGTCTCACAACCTCTGCAACTCGCAAGTTTGAATGGGCCCATAATCGGAGGGACATTGGCACGTTTCAACGCCAGAAGTGCTCTTTATAGCAGTAAAACATTGCTCATCGAGCGCACCTCATGGAATGCTGCGGCGCAAGTTGGCCCCCGGTCTTTAGGCCACTTTTCGGAATCCAAGAGACCGCGGTTTTCTGGCATAGCAAAGCATCAGGAAAACTTCTATCTTCGAGTGGATCCTATCACGGGTGTCACGAGCGTTATGATTGCGACAGATTAACGGTTCGGGCGCACTGCACCATGGAATTTGACAGCTTCCGTTAGCTCTACTGTAAACAGCCGGGGGCACTCAGCACTCGTTTGGCACCCGTTACTAGGCAGGTCATCGGTCGTAGGTTTGGTACTTTTGTGGCCTCTTCTGTACCTGCATGAGACTAATTCGTCGGCGGTATTATTTTGACATTTCGCTATAAGCGGGTCAAGCTCTTCGCGTGCTTCGAGTAATGCTGCTTAAAATGCATGCATTGAGTCGCGACCTGTAGAAGTTTCGAATACAGTGATATTTCGAGTAAAGCGATTTCGTTATAACGAGGGATTACTGTACTCTGGAAGAAAACCTCCCACAGTGCTTGCGGCCACTTTTTTGCCACAAACTTGGGTGTGTGACAAGGGCACCATTAAAAGGTGCCCTTGGTTCTTAATAATGAATGTATGAAAATATTTTTTGATGCAGTCTTTTCCTAGAATTGCCAGAACGCTTGGTACCTGCCTGCTGAACCGTCCATACCTGAGGATTGACATCATGTCTGCGCTGCGCCATATCATCAACTGCAACTTTGTAAATGGTGAGCGACAACAAGCCTCAGAAAAGTGCTGCGGCCACACTTTTCATTAGTATGTAACCTGAACCCTCCTTTCTTCATCAGAGGCCAATGTGCCAGAAATGACCAGGTATTCTAAAAACTTCTTGCCAATCCTGTTCAACATCTATACAAGTGAGGCTACATCATCGGGTGCAGAAGGAGTCCGTCTTGCTGCTTATGAAACCATCAAGCCTTTTGTTCGCGTTGCAGATGACAAGGTATAGTTGATTCACAGTTTGGTGTTTTGAATGCCAATTGTTTATAATAAAAGCCACATTAACCTAAATGGTAATGCGCGGAGTGACTAAGCAGACAAGTTGACATAGTGCTCGTCTGCTTTCTTATCTCCTCATCTGCGTGTATTGCATTTCAGTAAATTGACCCATGTGCTGTAATGTTACAAACATCTCACTGTTTCAGCTGTGCAGTGCGCTGTTCTTCAGTGCGTCTGCAAGGCTACTCAGCGGCGAGATTTCCACTCATGCCAAGTAAGCATGGTAGTACAGAGGTGATGCGTGGCACAGTGGCTAATGTGGCACACTCCGTTATGATTGCAGGCATGCGGTTTTAGACTTGGCAAGATCCCTAGTCAGAAAAATGGCCCCCGAGAATGTTCAGCGTTTGTACCTATTGGGCAAAGCCAATTTGGAGGTGAGAGTGCAAGCTTGCTGTACCCACAAGTCAACATTTCATACCTGTCATTAGCATCAAAATGTGCTGTAACTGAGGCAGTGGTCAAAAGCTAGTATGTTGCAGCCTATAGTTATAGTGCTCGTAAGTCTTATAGTGCATGGCTGCCACTGACCAATTTTCAGCCTTATTAAGTACAGGTGCATATGTTCTTTCTAATCTTTTTTTTGTTACTAAGGCATAGTGGTGGCAACCATGGCAGCAACTACCTGCTTTTTGCTAACTGTGTCATTTAATTTCATGTAAAACAAGCCCTTGTGTGCTATGTAATCTTATTGTCATGAGCTTTTAAGAAATTTAAGAAGCTTGCTAAAATGCATGTTATTGGTTTTTCCCAATATCAAGGAATGCAATAAAGGTTAATCATTTTTAAAACTTCAAAACCAGATGACTCAAGATGTATGTTAGGCAGTCTAATTTTGCCCTTATTGCATCGGCATGCATTTTTTGGCATGTTCCCTGCTGGAGAATTTCTTAATCCCCTAGCAAACTTGGACGAGCCAGGCTCGTCATGGCCCGCATGGAGCGTCTTTCCGGGCAGTTCGTTGACTGCAGCGGAGCGTTTTTTTGCCACCGGAGAGGTCGTTTTTGCCAAATCGTCGGGTTCTGGCGGAACATATAAAAACGCCGACGCCGGGAGAGGGCAGCGACAGAGGGCCAATGAGAGCTGCAGCGGGTGTCACGTGATTCTGGACGGAGCCGCGGCGGTGCACCCGGCTACAGTAACCCGGCCGAGGGAGACGCGCTCGCATGGGGGATGACCGTTTTGACCTGAATGACCGTTTTGTACCATTTTCGAAGAAAAAAGAAAACATTATGAATATAGTATTGCATAAGTATGCAAACTTTTTTTGCATGAAATTAAATTACATACTGTAAATACCCACATATAATTCGAGGTGCAATTTGGGGGTAACAAAAAAATTTAAAAGCTGTTAATTCAATCATGTATTTACAATGCATTAGCATTAGAAGTCTTGAGCATTATGTAGGGCTTTGTGTAGCTGTGAAGTTTCTAGGCAGACTTTACCTATTTGTCAGAATGCTGCTGCTGACGACCCGCATTTTACGACAATCTGGCACACGCCCAGCGAATCTCCCTTAGGGATAATGCATTAAAAAGCTCATGACATCGTCTACCACCAAATTTTGCTTTTACGTTAAAGCTACTAGCCTTGACGTTATTATGAGTGTTTAAATAAGTAGAACTCTATGCACACATTTGAGCTAGAAATTGTAATTTGTAGTTACCGGCTCTAAGCCCCTCCTTTTGGCAGCCGCGGCCATTTTGAAGCTGCCTGAGTGTCGTCATGGACGATCAGTGTCAGTGCTTCAAAACTGAGTGCCCGTGCCTGCTGAGTCCGGGCAGAAGCTGCACTGAAAACAAATGACACAGGTCTTTGTTGCTTTTGTCCCCCTCCAAATTGCCCCCTTCACCCCACCGCACCCCAAACCTGAACAAATTCCCCTGCCCTCGCTACCCTCAGTTTAGTCAGTTCAGTCGCTCAGTCGTGACTGTCAGTTTGTCACTAACTGCAAGTGTACCAGTGTTGCCTGACTTACACACGCTTCAGGGGAACTTTTAAAAATTCAAGTACAAATTAATCGCTGCACCAAATGAGCTCATAGGTATTTTGTCCAGTTGTTCAGAGATGGATAGTGATCTACATGCAGTAAACAGCTTGAGTATGAAAAATGTCATGACCCCTTTAAAAGCCCTGATTATTCAACTGAAAAATATGCACGCCCTGCTTCGTACGACGGCCGGGGGGAACTGTCTGGTGTGAGAGAGTCTGGCGGAGCACTTTATTGGCAAACGTGATATCATCCAAGTTGGTTCTAGATCAGAATCAAGACAGATGTTTGGCAGTGATGTGATCGAGCACATGATGGCCTGTAATGATGGTTCTGCAGACTGCTTGGACTTGACTCCGTGCATGCCAACGTTTATAGATATACTTCAGTTTCAAAACTCCTCGGAACGCTCATGAGGAGGAGCCAGCCCGTTGCAGGTCCTGCCCCCGCTGCGCTGCGGTCGACGGTTGAGCTATCGAACCGAGTGTGTCCTGCTAGCACCCACCATTGCGCTTGCGCAGAGGGGTTTGGGGTTCGCTGGTAGATTTTTTGTTTTGTGACCCCCTTCGACAACAGTCATTATTCTAATTCGGCACATTTGTTTTATCGCATGGATAAGAGTAAGTGTGGTTGGCTTGATATTTTTTTCGTAACACTGCATATGTTCCGCACCAGCAGCAAAGACGTGCATCTGCATGCTGCGTTCACCATTTAGTGCTTTGTGTTACCAAATAAACAAAAAAATGCTGTGTGTTACCAAATAAACATGAACGTTTGGGCTGTAAGTTCATCTAATGTTTCAGGCAGCTGATCGAAAAGTGGTGCTTAAGATCATAGCTTTCGAGGTGCCTGTGATGTCTACTTAACATGTAGGGATGGGAGTGCACGCGCCTTGTCTTAAGCCACCTCTTCGACCTCGAAAAGCCTGGCTGCACTTGGTCTGGAACTTAATTCTCGCAGGACGAAAACGGGTGCTTTTGTAACACGCGAGGAAAAGAACTTTAATTAGTTTAATGAAAGCCAGACTAGCGGACGCATTTATTATGCAGATGTATCACTGTGCAAGATTTTTGATTATACGATTGTTTCACATGGTCCCCTGAAAGTCATATTATTGAGGTTGTCCTGTAGGGGCATTCCCGAAGACTAGAACCCATCAACCCAAAAATTCGATTGGTTTTCTGCTTTTTAATGCAATGAGCATGGCTTTATGGTCACAGAAATGATGGTAATTGACCGTTTGTTATGGAAGGCAAGGTCTATCCGTGTTTTTCAGTATGTAGTTATTGAACATCTTGGTCTCGCATTCAGGGTCTGCTTTGTTGTGCAGTAAATCCAGAACTTTGCAAGGGGTGCACATGTTTTCGTTGAAGTCTTCCACCACCGTTACGGAATCCTTCCCGATTCTGAAGAGAATTTCTCTGAATATTATGTTGCCGGCTTTGCTTTGAGAGGTTCCAGGAGCTATGCAAGCGCGCACTGCGATGACCCTATTCGCCTTCAGTGGCAGAATAGTGTTCAAGGTATATGCTACACCAGCAGTATCCTTCTGGACTTGCCGTCCTTTCCCCTATAAGCGGAGAGGAGGAATTTCCTTGCCTACTGTACCACCTGCCAACCGTCCTAGGTGGCTCTTCCGTGTACACAGCATATATATATATATATGCACATATGGGCAGACGCTGATAGTTGGGCTTCAAATGCTGACGCATTAAAATGTGGGGGAAAAAAAGTTTTCATTGACTCGTAATGTGAGTGAGGAAAGCTCGCTGAAAGCATTTTTTTGTGCTGCATTTTGCGCTTGACTTGGTGACATGGCTCTCGTGGGGTGTTTGTACCTCACACGTGCACGTTTATTAGCACCACCTCACGCCAGGTGTCGAAAAAGGGCATGCAAAGCTCAGCTCGCACTCATCTCAGCACTCGCGGAAGCCCTGCTGTCTTCCAGTTGATGTAAATTGGTGCGCCACTATTTTGGCCATCTGGCAGCAGTAACTGCCGATTCTTCCTACCTCATACAGTCCATGTAGCAGTGCTTGACATGGTGCCCATGCTTACTGCATCTTTTTGACCATTTGGTAGTCTAATTTTTTCGAAAAAAAACTTTCCTAGGTGGTCAGATTATTTTATATCTGATTTGGAATAAACAAAATGAGTAAATTCAGGGAAAAAAGGCAGAAAAAAATTTGGGGTCAATATTTTGGTGCCAGCATCACTAAGAACAGCAAGAATGGTCAATAATTTTCAAGAGTTTAGTAGTCCTTAAAAAAAGGCTCTATGCATGGTGCCTTGTCGCAATCTGCATGTGTAAAACATGTCTGCCCTCTGCTTGGGGTGCCGAGTTATGCTGGAGCACAGTTATGCTGGAGCACATGTCTTCACTGCTGGTGGCTGTCTTGGCAGAGGTCTGGAAACTCGAGAAACCAGGAGAGCAGTAAAGCCCCACAAGCATTCCTAATGAACAAACCAAGGACACTGCCAATAAAGATAGGAATCAACTTTCACCAGTTACTGTGAGAGAGTGCTAGTAAAGATAAAAATCAACTTTATTGTGCTCAGTTGTGATCATGGGGAGAAACCGAAACCGCGAAAGCATGTCACATTGAACCATGTGACACGCTGAAGATAAAAAACAGTAATAAGGTAGGATAAACAATTTTCTAACAGTTGTATGTGTCTTGGATGTGGCAATTTTAAGCGCCAAGTTTGAACCGTTCCCGTACAGCAGAAACTCTTGCAGTACAAAAATCCGCCATCGTACATGAACAGAAAAAACCATGAAGGGGTCAAGAGCGGCCAAGTTCTCTTTTTGCGGTCCTGACACCATGCGAGGTGCGATCATCCTGCTTCGATAGCGTGGGCATCTTGAGGTCAGCATGTTAAAATGGCATCGAAATCTAAACCATTCAAGCTCATCCGATGGCGCCACTATAGTCGGATCCAGCTCTAAGAACAAAGCTGGAAATGTCCCTCAAAGGAGGCCCTCCATTCATTGTAGTGGACAGATTCTTAGGACGCTGTTGTTAGTCCCCTTAGACTTGCTAGCATGACATTGCAAGGTGGCAGATGAAGGGGGATTAACCACGGCTTAAACGCATTAACCGCAGGGTCATGAAAATCTGTGGATGCCATTGGTTGTGGGGCATGTGCCCCTTTGTTCTTGAGTTGTCTGGCTGTAGATAGCGCATCCTCTCGCTGGAAGCTTCATGGTGGTAGCGCTGGATGTGGTGGTAGGACTGGGACTGTGAATTTAGGCTGAAAATTTTGGGTCCACATATCAAGGCAGAAATTTGACATGCTAAAATCTGGCAAAAAAAAAACTGGTTATATGTTAGTTTTATGTGTTATATGTGACGGAATATTTTAATTCAGCATGCAGCAATGTTTTCTCAAAATTTCATAACTGTGACATTAGTAATAACTGTTTTTTGAAGACCCTCTGCTGTGAAGTAAAATTTGGAAATTTGCCCGTTGCAATGAGGTCTTCATGTGACATCATAATCGTCCCTGTTGTGTACCCCACTTTTTTTTTCTGCTTTTTAGGACTCTGATCGTCGAGTGCAGAAAAAAGCATACCGTGTGTTGGAAGAGATCTGCCGCTTTCCAACTCCCACTTGCAAGGTGTTCGTTGAAAAGCACCTCACAGAACTTAGTGAAGTTCTTGTGGAAAGCTTGCAGAGTATAACCCCTGGATCAAGAGCGGTAAGTACTTTTATCTACTCTGACGAGTTTTTCAATATGGGCAAGCTAAATGATGCATGTTTTGATCAAGTGTTCATTGTTTGCAGTAATGACAGTCATGAGAGTCTGCCATTGATGAAAGCTCCTCTTATATGTTTTGCCAGTTAGATTGTCTTCTAAGGCATAGTAATGGCCAATTTCTTCCTTAACCAATTCGTGCTGTCCACCACTGCTCAGTAAAGTGCTTGCTGCATCCTGAAATGAATTCTGGCTCAGTGGCAATTTTATATGTGCTGTACGTGGGAATATAAGCACAAGCTTCTCCGCTGCGCGTTGTGTACAGAGTCATACACTTTTAGGGTGAACACGCAAGTGTGTGGCCGCACTTTTCGTAGTGCCATTGCGTCCGGTGTGGCCACATTTAGAAGTGGCACCAGGCACAGAGGGGCCTGGAAATGGTGTTTCATGTTGTGTGACATTGTCCTTTGATGCGCTGCCAAGACGAATGCACTGGCGCTTCAAAGAGTGCAACCGCACTCGTTTGTTTGCCCTGAGCATGGACGACCCTTATATGCCTTGGAAAACATCAGCCAATTACATTATGTTGTCCTAGTGATGCACCATAATCGGATCTTAACTGCAGTTGCATATGTTAGTTAACATTAGCTTTAACTTCAACTGTCACCTAATGGTCGTTGCTACTGCACTTTGTGTGCAGCCACGTCTCCGTTGCTTGCTCCTGTTGATCGGCAACCTGAGTGTCCAGCACAAGTCATTTGCCTTGACAGCTCTTCGTGAGGTAAGCTTGCCAAAAATTTGATTTCTGGTTTATTTCTTCTGATATGTGCGTGTATTAATGCATAGGCAAAAAAAAAAAAGCATGTACAGCCTATAAGCTTCCAATATAATTCCTCTCTTCTCTTGGAAAGTGAGGCAGAGTAATGCAAGGTCTGCAGATCGTTATAATAACTTGTTCAGGTTTGGACAGGAAGTGTAGGGGTTCATATGCGAAAGGCCTCGAGCTACATGTTTCATTTACTGCCTTGGTTATGCCAAATTGGTCTACATACCCTATATACTCATGTAGGGGCCGGAGCCGCATTTTTTTTTTTTTTGCCATGCTTTTGACGAGGTGTAGCCCTTACACGGGAGCTGCAATTTTCCGTAAAATTTTTTGACTACAGCACAGCCACGATTACGCGTCCCCGTTATGTGCGACGTGCATTTTGGAAGAAATAGTGCAGCCCTGGAAAATCCTTCAAATACACAGTGCATTGAAAGTATGGATGAAAAGACGCACGCCCGACAACTGGCACTAATTAACCGCCTGGAGTAAAACAGGCTGCTAGACCAGTTCGTTGGCAAGCATCATATGATTAGAAGTTAAGATACAGTCAAACCCTGCTACAACGAAGTTTTCGCTTCAACGAAATTTTTCCAATTCCCCGTCAGCTCGCCATAGAAAGTGATTGAATAAATTTCTCATCACAACAAACAATTTTTGGGGCGCATTTCCGCTTCAGCAAAATTTTTGCTATGCGTAGCTGGGTTAAAAAATCTATCTTACAATAAAACAAGCATATCGCCGCCCATCTATGTACTTCCGTAGGTCCACGCTGCTTTGTTTCACTTGTAGCGCCCTCTCTTGGGTGGCGCCGGGAACCCGGATAGCGCACGCCACCCGGCGAATACAATAAAGACGGCACCTGGCCGTGGCTCGTGCAGCCACGGCTTGCAGGTCTGTTCTGGTGTCGGTTCGCAGCAGTGGTCTTGTTCACTCCTGAGGTGTTAAGTCTACATTGGTGACCTAGGATGAGCAATGACCGATCCCGCAGCATCCGCTGAACAGGACTCGCGTCCGCAGGAGGTCTCGCCACTGCAGGCTCGCTTCCCACCTTTCTGGCCCCAGAACCCACAAATTTGGTTCCACCAAATCAAGGCGCAATTTTGCCTTTCCCGCATCGGCTTGGAGACGACTCGCTACCACCATGTCGCCTCGGGCCTTCCTCCTGATGTTGCCGGTGAGCTCTCAGACGTTCTCTCCGCCCCCATGGGTGCTACACCATATCGGCACCTGAAAACCAAGGTGCTGGAGAGATTTATGCTGTTGGAATGCACCCGCCTCCAGCAGCTTCTTACCGAGAAAGACCTTGGCGACCGGCGCCCTTCCCAGCTTCTGCGCCGAATGTGACAGCTTTTTGGGGAGCGCGATATCCCCAACCACTCAGCATTGCTTCTAGAGCTTTTCCTCCAACGCCTTCCCCAGCCCTTCTGCCACGTTCTTGGCGGTGGCCGGTGACGTCACCCTCGACCACCTGGCTGAGCTCACCGATAATGTTCATGCGGCGACCTCCCTGTCCGTCACTGCTGTTTTGCTGCCTACAGACCCGGCGATTTCACGCCTTGAGGCCCGTCTCGATGAGCTTGCTGCCTCATTCGCCGCACTCCGCAGCCCACCCCAGGCTCGGAGTCAGGCTCAGAGTCCCAGCCCTCCGTCTCTCTGCTGATACCACCGGCGTTTTCGACACCGGGCCACGAAGTGTACACCGCCCTGTTCATGGCCGGGGAAACGCCCACCGGGATCACTAATGGTGGCATGTGGTCCCGCCAGTCGTCCGAGCCGCCTGTTTATGGTAACTGGCAAATTCTCCGGCACCCGGTTTCTTGTAGACACGGGCGCGGAAATCAGCGTGGTTCCACTGACTAAGGCTGATCGTTCCAAGTCATCAGGACAGTCGCTCCATGCTGCCAACGCCTCGTCTATACCCACGTACGGACTACGATCTCTCACCCTTGACTTCGGCCTTCGCCGCACTTATCGATGGGTCGTCGTCATCGCAGACGTGGTTCACCCCGTCATCGGCTTAGACTTCCTCTACTTCGACGTCATTTTGCGGCATCGTCGCCTTACCGACGGTCTGACTCATCTCTCCATCTACGGAGTCTTGTCCGACCTTTAAGGCCCCTCAGTGGAGGCAACACACCACTTTGGCCCCAGCTTCCTGAAGACGGCACCTCCAGTCTGACCCGACCGGGGGAAATCGGCCGTCGCCTTTTCCTATCCCCTCTATCTTTCACTTTCCTTTCACTTTCACTTCTTCGTTTTTCCTTTTTTCCTGGTGTCGAGGGTTAACCTTGTGTGACCAACCACCCTGAGTTGCGTCATATTGTTGTGAAGCGGCAGCGGACGCCGGATTCTCCCAACACCAAACGCTAGAAGAACAAGGAGCGAATGCGCATGCGACGACTGAACATGTCACCAGATGCGAAAGCGAGGGAGGCAGAACGGAAACACCAACAGTGACTGATTAGATCACCGGGTACCAAAGGCAGGGAAGCAGAATGAAAGCGGCAGCTAGCATTACGGCTGGTCACACCGACAAAGCTACCACACAGCACGGCAGCTGTCTGGACCTGGTCTTCCAGGCATATCTCATCACCAGAGATCTTGAGTACATTTCGGTGCACTTCAGTGATCACAAGGCAGTCGTCATGGACGTCGATCCAAACAAGCAGAAGGGCTTACTGGACACCAGTGACAAGAAGACATCGTCCCAGACGACAACTTCGAAGCAATCGATGAATGTGATATGGCATACGCAGAGAAGTAGCAGGTTAGTGCAATGAATGTATGAATGTGACCGTGAATAAAGACACATAGAATGTATAGAGAGTCCCTCATTTACTACAAGCACCTTTGGGTAATTCAAAGAAATATCGGCGAACACTGTGGCCATTCCACTAGGGCACCATGTACAACATGGTGTATGCAGTGAATTGACCACAAGGCTTTCACCAAGCACACTTTAGAATTTCCAAGGTGTCTTCGGTAATTTTTCTAGGCACTATAGATCCACTCATTCAAATGCACATGAAGACAGCCATTGCTTAGTGGTGACGACAATCGCCACCAAGCAAGGCGCGGGTGCAAGCTCCCAATCAGCCGCCAAAGGACGCAGCAGCCTGGCAATAGCAGCAGCGTATTTCCATAGTTTTTTTCACTTGTGCTTGTGCGCTGCAGTTTACACGAGCATGGCGACGTTGTCTAGGAAGCGGAAGTTCCTTTCTCTTAAAAAGAAGTCACAAATTATAAGTGCGGCATCCAACAGCAGGAAAAAGAGGGATGTTGCAGCGGATTTCGGCATCTCACAGAGCACGCTGTCAACGATCCTGATGATGTTTTGGGACTATGTTGTCCAACCTGAGTGTTTTGGGGCCGTTTTCGCTTCAGAAAATTTTGTGCGCACTCCCTAATTTTCTTTGTAGCGAGGTTCAACTGTACTCCAAAAATCTGGCACTTGATCAACAGTTGGCAGCATCTCGGAGCTGCGCTCCACGTGTGCGGCCTGCAGTTGTCGGTGTGAGGTGGCCTTCGCCTGGCCTGCTTTTCCGTACACTTCACTATCGAAGGCCTTGGGAGGCTAAACCAGTTAAAAGTTGGACCTTGGTGCAGTTTTGGTGCAGCTTCTATGTGAAGCAAGCAAGGCCTAGCGACAACACTTAACGGGGTGCCAGCAGGACATGAAAAATGTTTTGGGGGTGCGGCCCTTACACTAGCGTATATGGTAGTAATCCTCCTCTTCACAAGAAAATTAAGAGGAGCCCCAGTCTAATGTTGTAGTTGCTCAGAAGTTGCTCATTTAGATGGCAATGTACTCGAGTTTAAGGGCGAGTCCATCATTTACCGGGGTTAGTTGCAACAGTTGTTGAGAGGGATCAGTCTTTCGCACGTCTCTACAGATAGAGTAAAAGTTGTGTGTAGCAACGAACATGCTGTATGCAACCTTACCGAGAGGGGGATACAGTCTTTAGACTAGCTGCATGGCTTCCATTCACTGTGATGGATGGCACAACCAGCGCCGAGGTACAGCAAACGAGCCCTAAATAAATCATCTCTCTAAACGGAACCTCAAGGTACCTGTGAATATACAGGGAACAAGCAGAATGGCATATTATGACCACCAACTTTCATTCTGAAATACACAGAATTTTCAAAAAATTCCTACCTATAACTCATGGCAGCCGGGCACTTATTAGCTGCATTCCTTTAGCAAAGTGGTTGCATTGGTTGCTCAAAGTTACACCTCTTTTGGCATTCCTATGCAGTTTGAATTAAAGAGCTTTTACACTGTTTCAATTTCCAACAGTTTCAACTTCCTGCAGCACCTTTGTTGTTATGGCTTAATCTGGATGCAGGCGGTGTTATGCATCAAGGTGAATGCCTCCAAGGTGCGCCAGGCAGCCTATGAAATTGTAATAGCCGTCGGCAAGGCTCTGATTCGTTGGCAACCTGAAGATCCTGATGCTGCAGTCAAGGAGCTGGTGTTACAACTGACGGCTGGTTTCACCGGCGGCTCCTACCTCGTTAGCTGCACTATCCTGGCTCTGGCCACTGCCCTCTACGAGTTCAAAGGTGCCCGGGCAAATTTCTGCCCCCCACTTTTTTTTAATGCTCCGGTAAACAAGTGCATTTCCTGGATGCTGTATTTAAGGATCTCTAACACAGCTTTTGAACTGTTGGGTATTTAAACTTAGCTTTGCAATCCAAGCTGTGCATTTGACTCCTACTACATTGTATTTACTCCTACCTACAACAAGGGGTGGGTCTTGTTGGTTTAAAGTGAAAAAAAAAACTATAAAAGTGCGTCGAATTCAGTTATTGAAATTCGGTTTTAACCTGAAAGGGTCGGTATTCTTGGCATGCAAAGCTAGCTGGTTGTTCAGTAAGAGTTACACTCTTTCAGAATTAAAGATGAACAAAGTAGAGAAGCTAGGGGCATGATGCAGGGGTGGTATTCTTGGATAAGCAGCTCAGTTGTGTGATTTTAAGGATTCCTCCTCTGGTGTACAGGCACTGTTTACTATCATCATTTGCTTAGAGCAGTTTGTTGGTGTAGGGGGGAGCCTGGTCTTGAAAAAATTTTGTTAATGTTGAAAAGTTATGAAATTTTCAGTGAACATGTGTTTTTGTGCGCTGATTCTAAATATGTCATATAATTTTGGGTAAAACAATTTCTTGAGCGTTTACGTAATCTTTATTCAAGCATTTTCTGAAGAGTGTCGAAAATTTTGCTGCGGGAAACTCGCTGAAATGTATGCCATCGGGTTCTCTTGATATCAAGGAATGCAATAAACGTAAAATTATCATCCTGGCTTTCATAGGACTTAGGGTATTGAAGCTGCCACTTCAGAAACAAAAATATTATACACTTTTGTTATTTCTGAAGCGACAACTTCAAAACTCTATAACATAAGTTCTGTGATAAGCAGGAAGACAATTTTACCCTTATTGCATTCCTTGTTGCCAAGAGAACCCAATGGCATACCTTTCAGCAAGTTTCCCGCATGAATTTTTTTTCAAAGGTCTTCACAAAATGCATGTATAAAAGATATACAAGTGCTGAAGGAATTTTATTACATGAAATTAAATGATGTATTTATAATCTGCACACAAAAATACATATTCCCTGAAGATCTTTAACTGCGACTTGAATTACTGAATTTACGCTGACAATTTTTACCCCAATTTGTGTCCGCCTGGCCGCATTACCAACATACAAAAGCGGCATTAGCGTACGGCGTTTCACATTTAAAAAAAGCCAGTAAAATCTAATTTTGAACATGCTATATCTGTTCAAAAATGGCATTCTCTTGAAAGGGTCTTATTGGTCTTATGAAATGCTTTGTTTTATAATGCAGGTACCTACAGCAAAGCTATTATGAATGCTGTAATGGAGGCTGTTCAGATTGTCATTTCCTCACCAAATCGTGAAGTAGTGCAGGCAGCTCTTTACTTCGTGCGGATGCTGTTTGTGATCCTCAGCACTGAAGAGCTCTCACAGCATTTGCAGACACTGGTAAGTTTAAGGGAACTGCTGTTGGTTACTGGTGAAGACAGCTTAGCCTCTGACAGCCCCCTTTCTGCCCCCTCTGACAGGAGACCAAGTGCTGATAAAATTAACCATTCTGGCTTCTTTTTTTTTTGCACAGCAAAGAAAGTTTGCTGCATGGTTATAGTCTCAATAAATTTTGTCAGTTCATGTCAGTGTTATTACTGTATCCTGTCTAGCACTTTTCAAACATCACTGGACCTAGTATAGCTTCATATGCTGCAAAGGTTGACTGCCTATGAATGTTTTGCCACATCCTGTTATCTTGATAAAGCTTAGATAACAGTTTACAGATACGTGCTTTGTTTGTGTAGCGAAGGTACGTGTAGAAAGCAAGGTCAAGTTGCATTTTGTTGCATTTATCTATCAGGTTCCCAACTTGTGCTGTATGTCTGAAGATTGTCGGAAGCACTTCCGGCTGAAGCTCAGAGACATATTTGCCAAATTGATTCGCAAGTTTGGGTGAGTATTCCTTGATGCTCTAGTGTTGCATTTCAAAAGCTCAATATTTTACTACCTTGTAGATTTGAGGGATAGTGATACAGTAAAACCTCGTTAAACCATGGCTGGCTGGAGCGTGGAAAAAGTACGTACTTAAATGGTAGGACGGCTTCTGAAATGGCATAAGTTCGCCCAATTCCTTATTTACTCGCGTAACTTGTGCACTTCTTTTAAAGTTGAGGCTTCAAAAAGGGGGTGAGCATGTCATAAAGCTGCCAGTCAGAGGCAAATGGAGGCAAAAAGGCGATAAAAGGACGCCATCCTGTGCAGCCTGGCTGGCTAGAGGTGCACCGAACAGCAAACTGTTTGGCAGTAAGCAAATGAATGGAGCGTGTACTACCTATGGCTCGGACGAAACTGTTAGACAACGCATATATGCTGCCACAGTGTTTATGTAGATTTCTTAATTTTGAATCGTTATGACTTATATGCAGCAGTATACGGTATATTGTGCGTTATGCCCTTCGAATTCCTGAGGGAAGGATCTGAATATCTCGCGTGCCAGTGCCTGTTTGTTCATGCCACGTTTGATAGAAGAACCAATCTTCAACTTTTCTTTTATGCTGAACATCCGGTGTTTCTGTCCCAGCTCTGCTAAAGGGCCACTACACGGTTAGTTTTTGTTGCGAAGAGCTCCAGGGGTGGCGCTCTCCATCGCCATCCCGGCTCGACTTCGCTACGCGTGGCTACAATTTTTAATTGGCTGTACGTCTTGCTGTCGTTGCATCACAATAGTCTGCAAGGCTGCCCTTGGGGACAACTCAATTTGGGACACCGCGATTTCGTCGCGGTGGTTGGGTTGTAACAGTGTGTTGCAACAGTATGTGCTAACCTATACGTACGTGATAAGCTGGTGCAGTTTGTGCGGATACAGAATGCATTGTTTTCAATGGGAGCCTAGTTGGGGATTTGACTCTGCTACTCTTGAAACGAAACTGCTGTTTAAGCAGGTACTTTAAAGAGTTTTTACTGTACTGTCAAAACTTGTTACAGCGGACTCTCTGGAGTATGCTCCATGCGAAACAAGGTGTGGCACACAGAAATAAGAGCCTCTCGAAGGATGCTTATTGAAGCATTATTTTGAAAAAAACTGATTGAGCCATTTAAATGAACGTGTAGTAAATTTGGATTCTCCTAGTATGGTAGACTCGCGATAATTCTAACTTTCGGTTAATTTGGCTATATTTTCAATGCATTTTAAAGGTGCCGAATTCGTGCGACAGCTTTTCTTAAATTAGGTTAATTCAAACTTTTTGGATTGCTCCTATGCTCTTCGCGCACGATAGTGCGGCGACCGCGGTTGGCTACGTCGGGTTACCAATGGCGCTTGAGCTTAAAATTCGGCCCTTCGAACTGGTTGACTCAGCCGTGGACGCGGGGGGGGGGGTTGGTATCGGAATTGTAATCGGAGCGAGCCAAGCTCAGCTGTGCACCAGTGCTGGCATGTCGCTGGTCTTTCTTCTTGTTTTATTGAAAGTGTCTTGCCGTTTGGGTCAAAATGTTAATTTCCCTTGCTTTTGTCTGCATGGTCCTGCACACCAATAATGCGCGCTCATCACGAGCTGCATGTTGTGTGGTCGCCACTGGTGAGGAGGCTCCACTGCTACTGCATCGCACCTGTGACTGTGGGCAGGCAGTACACAGTGACGAAATTGTGAAAAATTATCATTGCCGTATATAGTTTTCTCTTAAAGCAGATGACCATTGCCTATTTTTTCATCAATTAAGTTTCCTGTCGTGTGATACTGTTTCTGAAAGTTCGTTTGTAGACATTGGACTATTCAAATAGCATTTGGATAATTTGGACCTCTTATTTTTTTTCAGTCCTTTTAGGTCTTAGTAATGTGGTTTCTTCTCTGGGAAACCAGCACATTATTATAACATTTTTTTAAACCGCACTTCAGTAAACATATCAGTGCCTTTCACCGATATTTTATGTTGGACTAAAGCTTTTAGCCACATTTGCTTAAAGAAATAGATCCAATATGTTATTTGTATGCATATATATCCAGAAAGCAATCGCATTTAGTTTCGAATCACGTGAAAGTGCACTTCTGGTAATTGAAACAAAAATCTCTGGCCCCTTGAAGTTGAAGTTAATGAGTCTATTGTACATTGTTGCAGAATTTCAGCAGAACAGTTGTGCTGCTTTAGGAATCCCTTGTCTTGATATGCTGAATAGTCATGCAAACTCACTTTCAATTCTTTTGCTACACAACTTCAAGTTCTACAGCTTCATGAAGCTTTATTCATCATTTATGAAGGGAGGGGAGAAAATACTCTTAACCCCTTTGATGGAAGACTGTGGGCACTGTGATGGTTGGGGCTGTGCCATGCTTAGACATGCCCTAGCCAGCAACAAATGGATTATGATAGTCTTAATACGAATTTGACGGGGTCACGAAAAATCGTCATCCAAACCCAACATAATCCAAATGCATTAGTGCAGAATTATTTGACTGCACGGGCGCTGCTTGCTGCTCTCGGTGCACACCGTGCAACTGGGGATTGCAACGTCGTTGACATACGAGCCGCACGCTACCGCTCACGACTTCTACGATGGGCAGGCTGCACGCTGCCACTTGCTGCTGCTCACATTGCAATGTCGACAATGTGCAGGCACCGCTGTGGTATTCGTAGATGTAGTCAGCGCGCATGTGTTGGGAACATCAGAAATTCTACACATCGTATACAATGCACTCCGGCCCCACTTTGCCCAATCCAACATCACCCTCCACACACGCTAAACATAGGCTGTCAAGACACCAGCACATGGTAAAGCACTGTCGCAAAGTGACGTTGGCGACGTAGCATGCGGGAGCACTGTGACAGTTGCAATGTAACAGCAAGAGTTTGTATTACATGCGTTTTTATGAGAATATGGACAGGACTGGCTCACGAAAACATAGCAGCCAGGAAAACGCAGCACCCGGGAACATAACAGCATGGTTCTGCTGTATTTTCAGCATGCATATAGGCAGCAGCTAAGGTCGGATAAATCGGCTTAATGGCATGGCACAGCTCTAAGCCGCATGTGCATAAGGGTTTCTAGTGGGAGCATCTGTCAGCTGCAAAGGAGTGACAATAATAGTGTACTGTGTATATTGGGCATTGAAGGGTTGCAACGGCGTATTTTATATTAAGGAATATGGCATGGCACGTGGCATTTACAAAATAGAAACTATACTGTATGTCAGCGCCAGGGTGGTCTGAATGCACTGCATGCCACCAAACACGGCAGTCAGGCGCTGGTGAACTAGCATGACATAATTTTGCCTCAATCTAAGACTGAGTGTCGCTGTGGGTTGCGTGACGGTGCGTGAAGCATTGGAAGGTCTGCTGCGTTACCAGCCGAACTCTCATTCCTGTATAGCACCCCTGACCTGGCCAAATTGCGCGGTAAAATTACTATTATAAATTACGCGACTGTCGAGCTTGTACGGATGATCTGCGATTTTGATTTAATGGTATTTAAATATTGAGGTTTTGCTCTTTGAATGGGTGTCCCATCTTTTGCCTTGTCACTTAAATGAACAGTTTCCAGCTTACGGCTTCATCTTGACTGCTTGTTAAATTACGAGCAGGAAATCCTGTTCTCCTCTCAAATAGATTATTACAGTGCCTACTACAAAGAGTACATGGGCATCATATCGTATATGATGTTATTTTTGCTGCCCGTTCTTGAAATATGTTGCCAATAGCCAGCTATTATTCTTTTACTTTTATCCTAATTGTTTTGAGAATGTCCATGTTGTACTTACGTTGTCAGATTCATAGTGCAGTTTATCATAATGAAATTGTTCACTTGCAGTGGAAATACTTCAGAAAGTTTGTGAAGTGGTTTTGATATCTGAGCAAAATGCCCTTGTAAGCATGAGGCATGAAGGGCTTAGATGGAAATAGTACTGGGTGAAACACTACGCCTTTAGTTTTCATTGCTTCAGCCTTTCTGTTTTGGCAGTCATGGACTGGAGAAAAACTTCTCTTTATGGAAATAGCCATCTGGGCACATCTCACACAGTTAATGCAAGAAATCAAAATTGCAGCTGTAAGCCTCACTGACTTCAGTTTAGTGGATCCATGCAACCTTGCTGCTCGACAGCAACAAGTTTTTGATGCAGTTTTATCTTTCTGTAATGAAATACTGTGCTGTGATCTGCTGCTGTTGCTTGGTGGCTGCTGTGTAACTGCAGCCCTAGCCACGACAACCACATTTCTTGGAGAAGAAATGCGAAAACATTCAGTGCATGATGGAAGAACTTCAAGTGGTCAATATATGTTCACAGCATTACTTTGGCATGAAAAAAATTAGTTTAACGAGATATGCTATGAGACTTTCTGCACCTGTGTTCTTCATTAATGGTGCAGCAGCTGTAATGGATTCTGTGGTTCTGGATTCATTCCTGTGAGCTGGTTGCATGGGGCTCCCCTAAATGCACCTGTTTTGATTACCAGGTATGAAAACATTGTTGGACTAGTGCCTGAATCATACCGAAAGCTGGCTGTAAGGGTCCGCAAGTTAGAGCAGCGCAAAAAACGAAAGAAGAAGGCTAGAGAGCTGCAAGTCATGCAGGAAGATAATGTGGTGAGCTCTGCAGTGCCCGGAAAAGCCTGTGTTGAAGGGTAAGTTTCTGCGTTTATTCACTTCTTTGCATTTCAAGCGGCTTGACAGAGCTTTGACAGTCATGACCCCAATGCAGCCTGTAGATCTTGGCTGTGATAATAGTATGATTACTAGCTGAGGCCTGGCCAAGCTTAGGAGCATGTTGCAACTGTCTGGGTTCTCTAATACTAATACTAATTCTACTGGCAGGGGAAATGCTTGTCATGTGATGTTTTCCATTGAATAGGAAGTGTACCCATTGTAATAAGGTGTTTTGAACATATTTGGAACTCTCTAAGGTGTGTTCCATTACTAGGTTGTTTGGTATGCTTGGTAGTACGTCATTTCGTATGATCCTATTCTTTTACTGGAAAACTTTGTTTTTGTTACTATTTCTGAAGGCATGCGGGAATAGAAACATCATCATGCATCCCAAAGCTTGGAGCAAGTGGGCTGAGCATAACACATTGGAGTCACGGTGGCTATGCCATGGACATATACCCAGGACATTTCCCACACGCTCACATTGTAACAGGATTTCTTCTTGCACATTGAGTCTCCACATAGCTCACAGTGCCATTTGGTGGTGTATGTAGAAATGCCAGTTCATTTTTGATGTAAATAGGCATTTTAAGGAGGGGGGAATGCATGCCTCAACCCTTTTGGTTCTTATTTTATAGTAATTATGATAACTATCATGTATAATCGTGTGGTGTCAATTATTCTGCTCTCGCCTTGGTAACGGACAAATATACTAACTTTTAATAGGGTAGTTCCTGCGGGATCCCTGTTCCTATCAGCACCGTTGTGCACACATTTTTATTCGGCTGCACAGTAAGTTTTGTGGTTTTAATTGGACAGGCCTTTAACCAAACAATATTTAAATTTTAACAGAACGGTGTCACCCAAGGTGCACTTTATATGTGATGCTGTTTTTACACTTGCCTTAGTAAAACTACATTGCTAAAAAAAGAAACTATGAATAGAACTTTCAAAAAATGGGTATTAAATTTTAAAGCCAGTGAAAATAGCATCACCACACAGCTGTACTCCTCCCAAATTAATTCATATCTAGCTCATTTCAGTTAAGACAGTATTTGTAAAATCGTGAACAGTGGTAAAAAGGACTTTAATGCCTAATTGATTCTTGGATAATAGTGTCGTGGGAAAACAGCTGTAGCGTTGGCTGCATTGATCTGCTGCCATCATGGAAAGTCTCAAACGTAAGGGCGCGTAGCTTGTAAATACAAGGAAAACACCGGTTGAAGAGCGATTTGGGAATTGCGATGGCTTGGATTGGAACATCATTTTGAAGCTCATGCTGCATTTTTCGGTTGTGCAACTATCAAAATATTCGTTTTTTTCTTACACTTTGGGATTGTTTTGAGCATCGTTTTTTTTTTTTTTAGTTTCGACCCGCATCCTCCCTTAAGCGAAATAGGGTTGCAGGGAGAGGTAGTGAAGAGCAAAGCGGATAAGGCATTAAACCTGTGTCAGTGATAACCTAGCTGAAATCAAGATGAGGAAACCTGCATGGGGTTGCCTGGGTAAGAGCAATTCCGAGGAAAAATATATGTAGCAGCGAGCAGCAAAAAGAGATGAAATTAGGAGGGTGGCTACAGTTGGTTGTGAAGGTTAAGCAGAGAACAATGGGTGAGGCCTTTGTCCTGCAGTTGTGCTGATTCGTGGAAGGGCCCACATTAAAATAAGCTTATGGTGTTTGGACTTTCTGGGTGGCATATTAATACTTCACTTGCAAGGAGAAAAATGTAGAGCACGCAACCTTGATCCGAGTTTCGTTTGATCTTCCTTTAGAATCGAGCAGATTTTGCAGAGCAGCAGTGAAGATGAATCAGAAAAAGTTTGCGACAAAAGCCAAGGACGCAAAAAGACCACAGTGGCCGCACGTGCATGGATTGAGGAGCAAGGAGAAGATGACATCGTTGACTTCCTGGACACATCTGCTGGAAAACAGATACTGTGTATGTGTTCTGTGTTTGTGAATGTCAGGGCATTTTTTTTCCCCTTACGATTAAAAAAAATGCCTATTTTCACGCATAGCAGCTTCTAGGCATCCTAATATTTTTGTGTTGCTTATAACATACAGCCACTGACCCCAAAGCAGCGCCGAAAAGTGAGGGGAAATGTCCATTTGAAATTACTAAAGATGGGCGGCTGCTTATTGTGGATCCAGAGTCTGCAAAAGCTCAAAAGAAAGGTGGTGAGTGGCTTGTCATTGACTCGGGCTGTGTGTGTGCATTATGTGAATTCACTGATAACATCAAAGGTTGTTGTTCTTTGTAGAGCCAGCAAGTGACACCGAAGAAGCCGCTAACAATCTTCTGGAGGCACTGTCTCACTACAAGGTCAGTGGCTGCCAAAGTTACATGGTATCATAGGAGCAAAATTGTTGCATCCTGGGACTACTGCTTAAAAAGGAGGTTTAAAGGGACACTAAGGAGAAATTTAGGTTGGCTTGTATCAATACAACACCAGCTCCTAACCATGAAAAGACCACTCTCTTTGAAATCAAAGCTCTTGGAAGGTAGAAGAGAACAAGAACTAAAATACAGGTGTCGTCGCCAAAGGCAAGTGTCTCGGGTACAAGTGCGATGACGAATAGGTGAAAACAGCACGAACCTGAAGCTGACAAATTTATGTGAAAGTTATGCATTTGGATACTGAAATATGTAAGTTTTGTTTTGAAACCACTATGCTCCATTTCATACATAGCAGGCAAGGCTCCGTAGGCTGCGGAAGTAGCGCGTTCGTGAAACCATATTACTCTGCCACATATCATCCGTTCTTCTCGAAACTCTGGTGAGTGTTTGGATGAAAACTAAGAGCAGTATAAAATGATGATAGCATTGAAGATGATGGTCGGTGCTTTGAGGCAATAGGTGTTCAGGCTCTGTGGCTATAATTTACACCGAGTGTGAACTACTTTTTGGGTGTGGATTGAGTGATACCAACCGTGTATCATACCGCTACGTGTAATTCTTGCTTCTCGAAGCCTAGAAGACTAGTTTCAGCACGAAAGTTTGGTAAGAAGTAAAGTCTTGGAGGTGCCACTTGAGGTTTGTTGCAACGAAATGTGCTCATGTTCACTTCGGTTGCATGGTGAACTACTTTTTTTGCGTAAACAGCCTGTGGGACAGGTGCGCTAGCTTTAGTAGCGTTGGCTGCTGTGTATGAAACAAAGTATAGTGCTCTTTTTTCACGCGAGCAACACTGAGCAAAAGACAGCCTGAATGTTGAAAGCCAAAGAAAACCGATACTTGGCGGCGCAACAGGCGACCAGCTGAGTTTCAGTATGTATTGGTCATCATCATCATCAGCCTGACAGTTCCCGCTGCAGGGCAAAGGCCTCTCCCATGGCTCTCCAGTAACCGTGTCTTGCCAGCTGCGGCCACCGTATCCCCGCAAACTTTTTATCCGCCCACCTAACTTTGTGCCGCCCTCTGCTATGCTTGCCTTCTCTTGGAATCCAGTCCGTTACCCTTAAGGACCAGCGGTTTTTTCTTCTCATTACATGCCCTGCCCAAATCCATTTCTTTGTTCCTGATCCGCCCACCTAACTTTCTGCCGCGCTCTGCTACGCTTGCCTTCTCTTGGAATCCACTCCGTAGCCCTTAAGGACGAGCGGGTATCTTTTCTTCGCATTACATGCCCAACCCAAGCCCATTTCTTCCTCTTGTTCCGTTGCATTCGACCAATGTGTGATGTGTTCGTTCAATTGAGGACACAGTTATTTGATTTTGACTGGGATGTCATTAACCTGAGTTTGTTCCCTCAACAACTCTGCCTGCTTCTGGCCTTTTAACGTAACGCCTATCATTTATCTTTCCATAGCTCGCTGCGTTCTCCTTACCTTAAGCTGAAGCCTTTTCTTTAGGCTCCACTTTTCTGTCCCATAGGTGAATACCGGTAAGATACAGCTGTTCTTTCTCATGAGGGGTATTGGCAAACTGCCATTCATGATCTGAGAGGACCTGCCATATGCACTGCACCCCATTCTTGTTCTTATTTCTCTCTCATGATCCGGCTCAGCGGCCACTACCTGCCTAGTAGACGTATTCCCTTACCACTTCCAGCATGTCTCTACCAGTTCACAACTGGTAGCGACAACCTGCGACCAAGAAAATACCTGTAGCTCGCTAATGTTGTACAAGCCTCCACGTTGGCAAACTCATTGCTAGGCATGTTCACTTCGTCAGCGTACAGAGATGTTGGGTTGCATAACCAGCGCAACAAGAATTATTATCACAGAATCTAGGTGTGTTGGCATCTACCAGTCTCTACTCCTCAGTCGTCAGTGACTCGACAGTGACAGCTGTCAGACCAGTAGCTTGGCTTGCTTCGGACTACGCTGCTAGACCTGCCGCCTCGGCCCTCAAAAGCATCTCATGCTGTGTGGGGTTGAATTCACTGAAGTGTAGGCCACAGTTCTCTGTGAGAACAGAAAATTATAGCGATGGCAAGAAAAATAGGGTGATGTCATCAAGCGGCCGTATGACGCACACAGCAAGCCGAACACTGCCACTGCAGACAATCCTAACATGTTGTTCGTCTATATACACTCTCCACTGGTCGACCTCCATGTGGCACCAGTTTTCCCGACATTTGTTGTACAGCGTTCTGGGTGGTGTCATACGATATCAGAGTGCCGCATAGCATATAGCTTACATGTGCTGGTCAAGTTGACGGCTAGCTTGTGACAGGGATTCGAACCAACATGTATACCTTACCAGACTTCCTATCAAAATTGTGATGTACAGTGTTTTGGGTGGTGTTATACACTCACATTTTGTCCCTGGATTTCATTGCGGCCGGTTGTGTGGATGTGCATGCAGTGAACAGTGAACCGTCAGCGCTTCCGCATAAATATAAATCATTGCTGCCGGACAAGCAGCAACAAAGCCACGAAATGTCGAACTATCTGATTTTGCTAACAAAAAATTTTTGATACAGTATCAGTTGTCCTCAGTGTCCCTTTCAAAGCTGTCAGTATAAGGCAAAATCATACAGGCAATATAATTCATATGGCGTTGCCAGTCTTGCTACCTCTTGTGCACCTATAGACTTTTGTTGTAAATTGCGTTCGTGTGGTGGTAATCTGAAATTTAACGCATCATGTACTGTGCTTTTCCTGTTTCGAAAGTCATTAGTGCTCGTACACTGCTTATATTGTTTGTCTTAATGACTATGGGAAGAATGAGCATGCCTGTTAACGTCTTTGAGAATTGAACCGAATTATTTTGCTGTACCAGGCATGAATAATCCTAGTTAACTTGCATTCATTCTAGACCAAGAAGCGGAAAATGCCACAGGATGCGGATGATGGTGTCGAGACATGGGGAACAGGAAGTGGTATGTTTATTCAATTTTTGCCGGTGCGCTGTGCAAGCAGACCAATACCTACTATATATAACATCTTGTTCATTGCTTTGTAGGTGCTGGACCCTCCAAGAAGAGGAGAACTGAGAAAGTAAGGAGCATGTATAAAGCATGCACATGTGGTCCCCCACCTCTTATGTAGGGTTGTGCGAATATTTGAATTCAGTATTTGAAGCGAATGCGATATTCGAAAGCTTGGCATATTTTCGAAGTTGGAGAATTCAGGAATATAAGCTGTTAGAAGAAGCAGTCGATGGTTTTATGCACGCCCTGACACTTCCATGCGATCGCACAGTTCTCGATGTCTGCATGTGTCGTGAATACAGCACGGTGGCTGCGTCTACACTGTCGTAGATGGCTCCACGGTTCACCTCATAACCAAGGAGTGTGCATGACGGAACAACGCCCAGACGCAAAAGCGAACATGCTGTGGTGGGAACTGCGCTGCACCGCCGCACGGATGGCCTGAAAGATGAAAATGAAAAAGATACAAATGCGGAACTAGTGCTACCAACATTACAGAGGCAAGCACTCCGTCAGCGGTAGCTTCCATATTTGTGGTGTCCAAAGACACCAACATAAGCCAGCGATACCTTATTGTTTACATCCTGCGACAGTTGAAATTAGAGTGAAATGCCAGTTAGTATTTTAGGTACTGCGATAAGAAAGAAGGCACCGCAAAGCGTTTTGATGCAGGTGCACAGTCTTCGCTTTGAAGAGCACAGCCATTTTCCTGTGCTCACAATCTTTGCATAAGGGTGTGCCTTCCCCGTGCTTCTCCGCTCTCCCTTTTCACATATTAGGATGAAAGTACTCCTTAAACCTCCTCTCTAAAAGGGAAAGGTGCACCCTGTACTTCTCGGCGCGGGGGAAGAGGGCATGCTCTTATCGCGCCCAATGTTGGTCCATGCTGACGATGTGCCTCTTGTCCGGGCACTGAAGCACGTGACCTTGCAAGGTTTGTCCTTAGTTGGTCTACACAAGGACCCACCCCAGAAGTCCCGAGTACCACATCCTCTGTTAGATATACGACAGCATGCTGTGTGCCGCATTCCACTTCCGGTGCGTGTGCAATGCTTTCGTCGACATGCAGAATGGATGACTTAGGCCATAGCTTTCTTTGGCAGGTCTGGAGTCGGAAACAACTTGATTAAACATATAACAGATCGCATGGTAAGGAATTGGGACTGTGATGCTTAGTGCACTCTGACTTGCTGCTGATTGAACATTGCTGAATGCTGCTTTGAAAGCATTTTCTTGTTTTTATTTGTTTCTTTAGTGAATTCTGCGAACCCATTGTTTCGGCATATGCTATTCAGATATAATTATTATATTTGCTTTGCAAAGTATTCGCTTCGAACTGAAAATTTACTATTCACACATGCCTACAAAAAGGGGAACGAGTAGTCTGTAGTGCTCATGTGGATGCTAATTGTAATCATTCATTTGTACTAGATTGCAATAAATACGCACTTACAGTTCACTTGCTGCTTTTATTCTGCAGGCATCCGATGGTGATGCCAGGAAGGGCAAATTGGAGCCTTACACTTACGTGCCATTGAGCAGGACATCACTCAACAAACGGTAGGTTACGAACAAGGTGTCATTCTTCTTGCATTGTTGCCAGTAAAATGTGTATTAAAATTAGGCCCTTGCAGTTCTGAAGTACCCTGGCTGTGTGCCTGAAGAGATGTGACGCAGTCAGCATTACATTTTGCTCTCTAAAACTCTGGCTCATATGTGTTACTAAAGTCCTTTTTTGTTTGCATTTTGGATTGGGTTCCAGGTTCAAAAGGAAGCCTGCCGAATTCAAGAGACTGCTTGTAGCAGTGCAGAAAGGAGCCCAGAAAGGACAGAAAAAGAGGGCAGCTAATTTAAAAAAAAGGTCTAGTCAATAAAATGCTTGTCTGCTTAACTTATGAAAAAGTTTTAATAAAATGTTTAACTTGTGGGCATCTACATTTTTCATGGTTGTAACAGTGTTTTTTAGTGTGCTTATGCTTCAGTGGTATCATGCACAATTTCAGTTTTGGAACAGCCAGTAAACAACATTCCTGTACTTTCGAATGTCTTCCTAACCTTTGTGCAGGTCTACTGTGGCATGGCACATACAGCTGACCACAACACCTAACTGGTAGCATGAATTGAAGGCATTTTATTTAGCTGTACACAAGTCTGCACCAAGTGGGCAAAGAGCTTGTGACTGCCCATAATAAATATGTACTCCACACGTTGCAGCAGGAGAAGAGCTGCACACTTCGCTTGCTTGCCATTTTGGAAAAAGTTTCAACTCTGGTCTGGAGCTTTTCTCTTACACCAGTCCTCCATGGCGGCTTGCTCAAATTCAGTGTGTTGTTGCTGTCACACTGCAAGTCTGGTCTGTTCACGATTTTTACTGTACAAACTGTAACAATAGAAGCCCCCAATTTTAGTACACTGCAGTGCAACATGTGCTTTTAGCCTGCCTGCATTGCTGGAAGGGTATACTAAAGAAGCAGTACAGGTTTAGGTTTAGTGTGTTGCCAGCAAGCAAAAACAAGGAACATTGCCACTATAACCTGACAGTGCTGATAACCACACCCACACTTAATTTATGAGCTAGCAGCATTCAGCTGCGCAGGGCCTGCACCCTCTCCTGCATCTGTCACATCCTCATCTTCTGGTAGAGCAGATGATGGCCCAGCTTCTTGGACATCCTCCGATGGCAATGATTCTGTGACAGCAGATGGGTCTTTGCCAAGCTGGCCTGGAACAAAAAAAAAGTGCTGCCAAGTCTGTCCTCTCTCTACAGACTAGCTTAGCAGCTTCCCAGCAGGTCCATGGTTGCTGGCTCTTGTGGCATACATTCACATTAGCAGCAATCCAAACAGCATGTAGGAATTTCCAAACAGGAAGGATTGGTAAGAACTCGCACCGTATCCTGACCACAAAACCACCACAGAATTTTCTTAAAAGCATAACAAGGTACCGGGACACTGAGGGATTCAACGTATGGATTCAGCAGTCCGAGGCTACGCAAACTATCAGCCCTCACCACATCGATTCAGACTTCTGTAGATTACTATAGAGGGTATGATCTACCCAGCACCCCACAGAAAACTAGATTGAAGAAGGCACCTGTCTGCATGAGCAACAGAGAGGCACCTTTGTAAGCTTGCTACATCAGATGCATCCCACAGCTTCTAGGGATATATGACCATGGTGTGGGTGAACACCAACCTTGTACCAAAGAACATGGGAGTGTACATCACACAGTATACAACCTCTCCTAACCAATCCAAACAGACTTGTTCAGCTCTGACCTTGAGGGCCAGATGCTGCTGGTCAAAAGGGCCAACAGAGCCCTGAAATAGGGGCCCCAACCATCGATAAGCCTCACATGAGGCCACTAATTCATTGGTTTATTCACTCACTCAGAAGCACTTAAATGGTTGTGACTAGACCGAATGGTAGACTATGCGATGAGACAACTCCACCATTTTGCAAGCTAGCCAGCACTGACAACACAAAAGTCCGTGCTTCGAGCTTGTCTGCCTGCATCTTATGGTTGTCTACTTTGGGTGACTACATGCTTGATTTGGTCAGAATTAATCAAATCTGCAGCGATGAATCAAGAAGGTGCATTTCGCGTAGAAGGTACGAGATAGCGAATCCTAAACTATGCATTGCTCAGGGTAGGTTTGACGTTATGTCAGTTTGTAGCCAGGAGTACGCCGAGTGCGGCCTGCCAGCTGCTCGCAAAACAAAAAAATCAAGCAATCTGCTCAAAAATAACCGGAAGGATAATCATATGCCTGGGTAATCTTATCTTGCAAATGAAAATGTGGTGGTCTCGGTATTTTCAGATTTTTGTTCTGTATCCCTTTAACACATTCAGCGAAGGGAGGGACGCGGTGTATGATCTGCCCAGCACCCCACTGAAGAAGGCGCCTATCTGCATGGGGTGCAGAGAGGCACCTTCGTAGACTTGCTACACAAAATGCACCCCACAGCTTTTAGGGATATATATAGCATATGTGGCCTATTATAGTAGGCTACAACTTCAGTTGATAACACTGGCCACATTCCACAGCATTCCGTATTCGCTGACGAATTGCATTAGTGAACAAAATCTGCTTGTAATGACACCATCAAACGAGCCAGAGAAATCAAAATTCTTGAGCTTGTAATTTCATCTCGCGATCAGCTTCTTACTCGGGCAACAAGGAAAGCTTTAACAGTCCACTATATTTCACGGAGGAATTCTGTATGACAATCCCGAATGTGGGCGGAACTTCAATCCATGTAGCCCACAGTTGTTTTGGCATATAAATTAGTCCTCTCCAACTTCGTGCATAATTTGGAGAAGGGCTGGAATCACTCAATCGGTTACAGTGGCAGTGCATTAGGACAATGGTGGCGAGCATGCCTCGATGTTGAGGGCAACAGATAGGGCAGGGGGTCTTTTATTCCAAAGCAAGAAACCAAATTTAAGAAAAGAAACGTAAATTCTTGCTTTATTTTTCGAGAGGGAATGCAATTAGCCTGCATTATTTCAGAGGGTCAGTCATACAGTAAATAGACCAAAAGGCTTTTTGCTGTGCCTTTTGAAGATGGGTGATATTTTAGGAAATGGGCCCTAAACGCCTGCATATACAAGTTTTGGTCTAATTAGTGAATTGTAAGCATGTATTTTTATATTTAAAGAAGTATAGATGCTCAAATTTGCTGGCGTGTTTTCCTCGCTACAATGATGCGGAAGACGCTGCTATGCATGAATCGCCATGTGGTATCTGCCTGTGACCGCTAAATAATTTGTAACGTATTTTTCTGTCATGCTGTTTTGGTTTCGGTTTCAACAGCTGAGCAATGGCAACGTCAAAAAGTGGTTTTATGTATGTTATGTGAGGCATGGAAAAACATCGATATAATTGCTGCTTCATCGTTCTAATTCTACAGTGCTGAAACCAGCCTTCAAGAGCCGGATTGATAATGAATGCGGAAGCCGCGATTATATTGCAGTTTTTTCATGCCTCATGTGACATATCACACTTAGACATCACAGTTCTTATTTGGCTGTCGAAGCCGAAACTGAAACAGCATGAGAAGGAAATTCGATTATAAATTATTTAGCGGTCGCAGGAGAATACCAGGTGGTAATCCATATATAACAATGCCTTACGCATCATTACAAACAAGAAAAAACGTGCCCAAAGTAGGTGTCTATACTCCTTTAAGCTTACGTCTTAAAGAATAGTTTACGGAATGTGAAAGAGCAGATGTTATTTTTATGTAAATTCCGTGATAAAGTACTGTTATGAGTGGTACCTAGCCTGTACAAAAGGAGAGAGGAGCTTTTTGGTGAGAGAAGTGAAGAAAGACAAACTTATCAGTGTTATGCTTCATTCCTCACATTTCGCATCACTAAAAAATGTTGCCAAGAGAGGAGTTAACATGGTCTTGATGGTTACTTGAAGCGATTTCTTGAAAAAGGACGCAATCATCTGCAAACAACCCAATTACAGTGATATTTGTTGATATAATGAAGGTATGTACATGAAGAGAGAGCCAGAGAGGTGAACAACAAAGGGGCGAGTGGACTGGTGCCAGCACACGCCCTTCATCGCTGCTGTTGTCCACGCCTACAGCCATGACTATGCACAATAAAAACAATTGACCTAGCATGAGCTGACCGGAAGACAGTGATTGTAGCTGTTAATTACTACAAACTGATAGCAATTGATTAAATAGTTTTTATCCGTGTGATCAAACTTTCTGGAAAGTCAATATGTCTAGTATGTTACTTGGAGCTTTATCAAAAGCTTTGCTGAAATGTAGAAATATTCAGGCATGTGCGTATAGCGGTTTTTTGGTTCGTAGCGAATAGTAATTTTCTTCGAATAATTTCTGTGTGAATATTTTGTATACTTCTGATTCTGACACACAAAAAGGGTTGAATGGCACAATAGGCATTTTCAAAATCATATTTTTCAAACACACACGGCCATTACATGAAAAAAAAAATGCATTGAAGCTGTTTCGATTTTCTGCAAAAAAAGCCATTGGAAATTATGGTAGCCAACATACATGTAGTGCCGACGTATCTGTGGGCTGCGAGACATATGTGGGGCCTCCAACTGCTGCTCCTAATTGCGATTGCATTGTTGCACAGGTGTTGGTTTTAAGCAGTTGGTTCAAGACACCCGCAAGGCGCACGCATCGTTCCTCATCAGGCAGCGTAAAGGGGCACCCATCTCCACATTTCTCATAGTGATCACGCGACAGCACTTGTTTAGCAAATTTCATGCGGAGAAACGCAGTTACAGCAGCTTATAGAGATTTAGCATAGCGCAATCCATTTCCAACGACAAGCGTGACTTGATTGCCCAAGCTATGATGGCTAGAATGGGAAGGTGTGAAAATCAGCTGTGGAAGCGTGGCTCCAGAGCACGCCGATGCTGCGTGACAACGCTGACTGCAGTGGCGCGGTAAGGTGCATTGCTGGAATAAGTGCATTATTGCAGCCGCAGTTTTTCTAGTGAGAGAAAAGTGGTCGAAGCATTTTTTCCCTCCCGTATTCTTCGTAAAAAAACATCTCCCAGTTCCCCATCATTTCCCATGTCAACTGTCCTGTTTAACACCTGTACCACACTGACAAATTTAATGTCATGAAGTGCTTACTGTCTTAAGTTATAATGGCATTTGCAGGGTGCCATACACGTTAAATTTATGGCAGCCTTACTGCCGTTCGTGACCGACTCAGTTCCCCACAACTCATTCACCTAAGCAATGCATACTCGACCACATTCCACACTCAGAAAAGCAAGCAAGTTTGTTAGTAACAACTTCCTGTTCAGTAGCACATGATTTATTCCTAACTTTCAGTCAGATGACGCATCTCTACTGCATTTTCAATGCCATTTTACGAGTGCTTCCGACAGCTACCCTCGGCTTATGCGCTGACACGTGAGTTTATGGCTAGTTTTTCAACCTGTCAAACAAGAACAGCAGGATTTTCTGCAAAATAATGTTTATATTACATTTGAAGGACTGCATGCTGATGGGCACTGTTTATATTCAGGTGAAATTTTTGACTGCCTTTCAGTCGTTATTGTCGTGACTATAATATGGCATTAAATGAGAACGTGTAGCACCAACTCCAAAAATAGCATTAGCAAACTTAAGGCCTTAAGCATTTGCTGCCATTTCTTGTGCACGTGTGGCACGGGTATAACGCTCCCAGTACATGACGCATTTGGTGCATGTATGCTCATCATACCTCCAAAGCGTACATTGATTAGAGGTCCATGAAATGACCACCTCGTATAATTTTTCCTGCACTTTAGCAGGTTAATAATAATAATTGGTTTTTTGGGGAAAGGAAATGGCGCAGTATCTGTCTCATATCGTTGGACACCTGAACCGCGCCGTAAGGGAAGGGATAAGAGAGGGAGTGAAAGAAGAAAGGAAGAATTAGGTAACTTTAGCAGGTTAGAATCGTGCATGCTGCAGGACATGCAAACCTCATGGTCACATTACTTGCGCGAGTGCCGATGTACTATTTGCCGCAGAAGTGAACAATGCGCAAGTGTCCGCAAAAACAAAAGCCATTTCGGTGCAGTCATGAAAGCCAATCACCTGTAATGTCGAAAGGTAGGAGGGGATGTGCATATTCCGTCCATTGGTAATAACAGGCTACTTGGTTGTGAGGCAGCACCGCAATATTTTTTTTGGTGCGAAAGCACTACTCAACGTGGTCCCAACCAAGAATCTTGTGTGAAGCCTCGGAGTAACTCAGGTTAGTTCGGAAGAGCGTTGCGCAAGCTGCAGCCAATGATAGGAAGCTCGGGTAAGTTCGGAGGAGCGTCGCGCCAGCTGTAGGGTGACCTCGGCCAAACCTAGCATATAGCAACAGCCCATGCAGGAATAAAATGAATAAGTTTGCACATGTTAAGTGCTGGCTCTCACCCCGTCCTGGCACTGCTCTTAAAGATTTTGCAAAGTAACACATGATTTAGATTGGAAACCTCCCGCACCCTTAAGTGACAGCCATGTTTGTGCTAACTAGTGCAACATGCGGGCATTCGAATGAATTAATGAAGGGGAAGTCGTTCTTGCATGCATTGCGTGGCCACCGCCAGACTTCGAAATGAAGCAAATATGCAATCCTCTATGAGCATGGTTAACATGAGGTGCGCTTGCCGAAGCAATTCGCACTTTTAAAAGATGTGTCTCCGAGACTCCTATGAGAAATGTGCGGAGCGGTCACAGCTGCAGACCTCTGGGTTTTAAATTCGCAAGAAACTCTGTTCCCTTCTTTCACCTTTCAATGGCCAAGTAGCATGCGTTCCTGCTGGGCAAACAGCTTGCTGCGTAAATGGCTTCAAGCGATGGGGTAAACAGACTTTAGGCCTAGGAGGCATATCAGACGCTGTGCTCAACTCGCTTCAAGTCAAGCGCCTTTGGATGGTTTGAATCTCAAATGAACTAAGTGCGTAGATGAATAACTACGCCACCACAAAGTACACAAAACATGAGTGAAAATCCCGTCCGTCTAAAGCACAGTCAAAGCCACCAGATGTCATTCCGAAGCATCTATCTTCTCAGCATGCCTCCAGCGTCCCTGGTGGGCGAAGTGCACAGCTGCTAGCTTTCTCTATAGTTATACGAAATAAGAAACTTATGACCTAGGTTGCTATGGCAAATGGTGCACTGGACTAATAATTTGTATCATTAGCATAACTAATAAATATGAGGTGGTCTAGGATGATCACCAGTAAATTGCCTAAGACACCGGAGTTGTAAATCTCATTTTGGATCGAAAACTGCACTACGCTAACCCGTAACGATTTCGAGGTGCTTGCGGTTTTGGCTTTCAAGTGAGCCAGATGTCAAACCCTTTACGGCGCGGTTCGGGCGGTGTACCGATATATTGAGACACTAATTACTACGCTATTTCCTTTCCTCAAAAACAGTTCGGGTGTCCACCGATATATCTGGGGCAGTAAGCAAAGTGTTTCGTCTCCATCGAAACGCAGCCGCCCGACCGCGGCGGCTGCGTTTCGATGGAAGCGAAACGATAAGGCGCCCGTGTGCTGTGCGGCGTCAGTGCACGTTAAAGATCTCAAGGTGGTCGAAATTATTCCGGAGCCCTCCATTACGGCACCTCTTTCTTCCTTTCTTCTTTCACTCCCTCCTTTAACCCTTCACTTACGGCGCGATTCAGGTGTCCGCCGATATGTGAGACAGATACTGCGCCATTTCCTTTCCCTAAACACCAATTTTCAATTTTTTTTTCAAAGGAAAGACGCATAACTTTCCACCTCTGGCACGGTGGACACCTCGCGCTTTAAGCTATGTGGTGATAGTGACAGATGTCACTGAGATGTGTGCTCGTTTTGGTGAAAACTTCATTTGAAACAGGGGAGTGTAGAAAACGCAGGTTCTTGGGCACCCGTATGTTCAGCAGTAGTTGAACCGACCTAATTTTTTTTTATGTACCGGAGCCACGCTTAACGGTGATCGCTTCTCAGCGGCGCGAAATAAGGACGGACGGATGGATGGACGGACGGACGGATAGATGGATGGTCCCCTTTGAAACGGGGTGATGGCAGTTGCCACCATGCTCAGCTTTTTTCCCTTTATTTTTGTTAAACTGTGTTGTATAAAATTCGCCATTTTCTTTAAATACGTCTTCCTACACTTTTAACCATATGTCACCTGTCTGCTTTTGAGCCACCAATCTTCCAATCGCTTTTTGCTAATTTCCACCGCAGATTTATTTACATGACTGTTGTTATCTCTTCACTCTATGGACCTCCTTCACCCCACGACGTCACGAAGATGCGGTGGCGCTGATGTTAGCAGCGACTTTCGCATGGTAGGCAAAACAGGTTCCGCTTGCCCGTGCCTACCGCAGCTGCCGCAGCTACTGGCGGCTGCTTCAAGCCTGTGCACTGCAGAAGCAGCATGTATTGACCAGCTGCGTCACTGCTGGATCCGCGTAGTAGCATAAAAAATATTAAATTAGCCTCGATAGGTTTCTCGCGCATAAATGCCGCATTCGGAAACTGGCTAACAGGCATTGGCTGTCTGGCGCGAAGTCTGGGAGTCGATAGGCACTGCCACTCAATGCACTTAATAGCATGCAAGTTACTGCGTTCATTCACCTGAACTTCAGGATAGTAGGCTGATAATTGCCCAAGGAAAAAAAAAGACATATGCAGCTGCACACGTACCTACTTATCACCTTGAGCCGGAGTGCACGGGGCGCCGACAGGTTCACTCGCCCCCAAGGAATGCGTTTTTTTGTTAATAGCACACCATGTTTTAATGGCGCGTTTTATGACATTTAATAATTACTTGAAACTGTTTCTTGATATGACGACTTCATTCGAGTAGAGAGAAGTCTGGTAAGTTGTGTCAATCTTGCGCGGTCGCGTTGGTGTGCTTAGAATAGCGTACCTTAAGTGTGCTAAATGCCATATGCTTTTTCATTGCATCATGCATGTGTCATATTTCATGAGGTAGTACATGATCACGAAACTTGTTTGGAAAGAAGCAGCCGCAGGCGTGCTACTAACAGACACGTGGCGAGATTGAGAGGGGACGCGGCAATGAAAAGTGTTTTCGTTATTCATGCATGCGATATGTGACTAAACTTGGTGCAAATATGAAATTCCCACGCTAGTTTCAGTAATTCCTTCTATTTTTAGCTATACCTGGAGCAGTTCTGGGTAATTGTAATTAACACCGTCGTCAAGTCCCCCCAAGGTCTCAAATAATTGAGTAGATAGTGCGCAGTTTTTTTATGCCAGCATGTACATAAAGCCCTGTTCTGTACGATGACGTGATTAGTTCTTTTTCTATATGACAGCACTTATGCATGCATAGTTACATGAAAGCGTTTCTTACAAGAAATAACTAACACAGTACTGCACGTGTAGGGAAAAAATCGAGAGATTTATTACGCTCCTCAACGTCTCAGGAATAGTTTGCGACAAATGGAATCACTTGATTTTCATGCGAATTACGAAGGTGAGTGATCCAGTCGCAGAAAATGTGAGAGGTCACAAAACGAACCTTAAAGTTTATTCCCTCGTTTATGGCATCTTCGCTTTCGCTTTGGTCAAAGAAATCCGGCACTGAAATCAAAGAAATTTCCTCACAATTTTTGACGACCACACTTCTAAAAAGCGTAATTTATAAATTTGTACTCAATATTTTGCTATAATTTTTCGTCACGAAACTAGACTTGAGGGCTAGGAAAGAAAATAATTCTAGAAATCAAAAATTTTCACCAAATCGACCAGCTTAACAAGAGAACAAGTCGGCCTGGCTGGTGCGTAGTCATGCGGCTAAAAACAGCGCTAAGCGAGACAGGAGATCAGGGACACGACGCTGTCCCCACTTTTCGCACAGCGCGACACGTACGTATGTCAGCAGACGATGAGCGCATGTCTCCTCCGACGAAACAAGGCCAGCGCTTCCCCTCAATATTGTCCTAGTGCAGAGTGTCAAAACTAGTTTTATTCAATGCCTAGCGCATAAATAAATGGCAGGAACGCTTTCTACATGTTTACTACTAACCATATATACAATACAGTGCAAATTATTTCTCTTTATAGGCCGCACGTGGCCAACGCGAGCTCGTGTACTTCAACAAATTACTAAGTTGGAAGCATCGACCATTGCTATGATTCGCAGAAACTGGAAGCGCGCCTACAAGCCTTGAAAACCCGCGCTCAACACTTATCCGCGACGCCACTACCCGACCTTTTGCCTACCACGAGCTCGCTAGCGACTGCAGCGCCACCTCGTTTGTTTACAAGCATGCAGGAGGTCTATAGGGCCTCAGGAAGAGCGACTGTGCCTGCATCGACATCGGAATGAATACCATCACATTTTAGTATGAGGTGTTCTCTTGTTTCTACAGATTTCCACACACAGCACATGTGTCATCTTCGTTAAATTTCTTTTTATAGCAGCGCATTCTAAGACATCCTGACCTATAGCTTCAAAGAGTAGCTATGGCACTGGCTGTTGAGTTATCATATAAAGCGCTTCCTTCCTGATCTGCTGTTTCCAGTATCGATATAGTTCTACACAATGCTTCTTTTCCATTGAATTAATCCAATTTTTACCTTCCCCGTTTTTAACCTGTCGTTTAATGTTCTGTCTTTCTCCGGCCTCGTGTCTGGCATACTTACTGGTTAGCTTCCTAGTTCTTTTCGGCTATTGTGAGTCAACGCTCTTTCTGTATATAGGCATTTAAATACCTTAGCCGCCCACCTGTTATCGTCCAATTTCCTCAGGCGTTCTTCGTATAGTAATTACTCTGAGCTTCCCGTGCTTCCAACGATGCCCAGCCCATATCCTCCTGTACTTCCTCGTTTGTGGTCTTCCCGTGGCCACCTATAGTGCTAATTTTCCTACAGCTCTCTGATTTACTTCTAGTCTCGACTGAACTTATGCCCTTAAGCGCAGAACCGCATTCTCAAAAGTAAGCCCCGGCACCATTATTCCTTTACAAATACCTCTCAGTACTTCATACCTGTTGCACCCCCACAATGCCCTATGTTTCATTATCCCGACATCTCTTCGCCCTTTTGCTATGAGAGACTAGCTGCTCGTGCTTTTCCGTGTACATCTGTCCTTCGTTTACCCATACCCCGAGATATTTGTATTCGGCCACTCGGGGTATTCGGCCACTCGGGACCACTCGGGGTATGCACTGCACACTGAGGGGTTGTACAGCTTTTTCTATTAATACTTAACGTCAATAATAGTAGCATGTGCTGTAGCGGCATTTGATTACAAACGCGGAATAAAAAGAGTGACGGCGGAAACAATTATTTTCATTAGCAAGGAGCCGAGATGCAGCACACAGAAAACAGAGGGGCAGGGAAACGACAGGTAGAAGGAATTCGGTACGTAGACAAATATCCGCAAGCCATTTAAACACAACGGTAACAGTGGCTTCTTAATTATTTGGGCAGACATGCAGCCATTGTTGTTTGAAACAAATGAGATTTGTCACCACTGCATTTTCTGCATTTCCTCATTTCGCCTCTTTTTCCTCCAACTTCTTCTAGCACTTCAGAGCAGCGTTAGCAACGGGTCAGTTTAAGGTGTTTCGCACGTTTGCGTTTTTCGGCCTTTTTAATTTAACGTCTTTCACAGAGAAGTGCAGTCTATATATTGCCGCGAAGCTTGCTTTTTGTCTGATCTTCTTATCGCGGCAGGCACGCCGCATTATCAATTTTCTGGGACGCGAGACGCGACCAGAGGGGTCCTTCAAGTTAGCCAGCCAGCACAATGCATGGTGGTCGCTCACAACCTTGAACGGGCGTCCATACAAGTAGGGACGGAACTTCGATGTAGCCCAGACGATCGCAAGGCACTCCTTTTCAGTGGTCGAATAGTTCGCTTCTGCTTTCGACAATGAACGACTTGCATATGCTATTACTTTTTCGACTCCTTCGTTTTTCTGGACGAGCACGGCGCCTAGACCAAAGCTGCTTGCGTCGGTATGGATTTCTGTCTCGGCGTTTTTGTCAAAGTGCCCTAGCACCGGTGGAGACTGCAGGAGACGCTGAAGTTCGTTGAAGGCTTCCGCTTGTGCCGAATTCCATGTGAATGGTACGTCTGCCTTGGAGAGCTTGGTCAGAGGTTCCGCGACGCGCGAAAAATTCCTCACAAAGCGTCTGTAATAAGCACACAATCCCAGAAATCTGCGGACCGCCTTCTTGTCATGAGGCTGCGGGAAATTGGCAATGGCGGCTGTCTTCTCTGGTGGAGGTGCTGGGTACATGCACCCAACCCAACCTGGAAGATCCACCGTAGAGAACGGGAGCCAAGAAGATCCCGAGGTACGACACAGCCGCCGTCTTCAAGGCCTGCAAGCTCAGCACGGATTACTACCGGATCCTACTCGACAACGACAACAAGCTCCAGCGCCCACCATGACCGAGCCAGCGACGTCCACCCCTGTCATGCTCCACCAGCCACGGGTGCCTCCAACCTTCCACGGCTACCCTGGCGGCGACCCGGAAGATTGGATAGACAACTTTGAGCGCGTGGCTACATTCCGGTGTTCGTTAAATCTGAACATAGATCGGAAATTATTGAGTACAGCTTAGCTTCAGCCGAAGCTGTCATGATATCGCTCAATACGAAAACAGAGAACTACGTCATAAGTGCCATTTACAGGCCTCCTGGAAACAATATAAATGACTTTCTGAAAGAATTGCATGTGTGGCTGAAGAAAGTTCACAGTAATAATCCGTTAGTAATAGGTGACATCAATATTGATGTGGCAAAGCAAGGTAACAAGAACGTTCTGGACTACCTAGATTTACTTGCAGGATATGGATTAAAAAATATGATTGAGGACTTCACTAGAGAGAAATGGAAGGGGAGCTGCTTCACACAGACAAGCATAGACCACATTGTCGCATCAACGAGCAGACGATCAGTTGCTGGGGTGATTCGACAAAAGGTAGCTGACCATTATTTTGTAGCTCTAGCCTATTTAAAAGGGAAGGACTTATGCAACGAAATCGACGTGCAACTTCTAAAGCACATAAACACCGTTACTGTGGATAAACTAATTAAAGAATTTGACTGGAATGCGACGATGTGCCAGAATCACGAGGAAATGTATGAGAAGTTCGTTAAAGAGATGTCGGTCATCTATTTGAAAGCAACTAAACAAAAGGTTTTAAAGCAAAGAAATCCAAAGAACACATGGATTGACCGCGAAATATTAGAACTCTGCAAGGAGAAGGACCACATATGGGAACGGTGCAAACGAGAACCAGACGACATGGTGCTGAAAGAAGAGTATAGAAGGATGAGAAATAAGGTGACAGCAAAGCTAAGGTTGGCGAAAAAGCGATACTTTCTAAACAAATTTTCAAACAGCAAAGGAAATACAAAAGGCACATGGAATTTAGTGAACCAGGTTTTGTGTAAAAAACCAAAGCAAGGTATCGACGAGACCATTAAAGCAAACTTTAGAGAAGATGCAGATGTCAAGAAACTTGCCGACAGATTTAATGACCAGTTCGTAAAATCAATTGAAAGCTTGAGAGATACTGTGCGGGAGGCACGGCCAAAAACAAAGGAGATAGACTCGCTCCAGAAATCGGCCTACTTACCCCCATTAACAGAAACTGACTTGTGGAACATAATAAATTCAATACAGGTTAATAAGCCAGCAGGAATAGATGGCATTAGACCAAGGGACATTCAGAGGAACTTTAAAGAACTGAAGAACGTTATTCTAACAATCATAAATGGAGCCTTAAACTCTGGAGTAATTCCTGAAAAACTTAAAATTTCAGTTGTCAGACCTTTATACAAGAAGGGTAAAAAAAATGATTGCATCAATTACAGACCGATATCAATATTACCTGTCCTTGCATACGTAATGGAAAAATATATAGCGAAGATAATGACTGCATTTTGCGAGAAGAACTCAGTGTTTACAACAAGTCAGTATGGTTTTCGAACCGGTCGAAGTACGATTATGCTGTTAGAAGATTTTAGCGACCTTGTGCACTCAAAAATTGACCAAAATGAAATTGTGCTGAGCTTATTTCTTGACCTGAGCAGAGCATTTGATACAATCGATCGCAATATTTTACAAGATAAGCTAAAAAAGTTGGGTTTCCGAGGGACGTTTGCCGCATGGTTTCAAAATTACTTCACGAACCGTAAACAGACGGTGAAAATTGATACCGAATACAGTGAATTAATAGTCACTAAATTTGGTGTACCTCAAGGTTCTTCTCTAGGACCGTTATTATTCAACTTATACGTGAACGACCTCGGATTCCTAAATTTAAACTCCAAGTTGTACCAATTTGCTGACGACACCGCACTGGTAATGGCACATTCCAGTTTGGAAGAAGCCTCATTCGCTCTTCAATCGGATGTTCATAAGTTTATGAACTGGTACAAGAATAATTACATTTTTCCAAATAGCTCAAAAACAAAGCTCATGTGTTTTCACAATCCCCACAAAAAACTGGATGTGCTACAGCCAATATTTCTACACGTTGAAAAATGCCACAACTGTCTATGTGTCCCACTTGAATACAGTAATAATGTCCGGTACTTAGGCATTGAATTTGATCCTACCTTGTCGTGGAGTAACCATGTGAATTTTATTTGTAAAAAGCTACGAACTGTTGCAGCACAGATGTATCATATAAAAAGCTGCACAACTGTCAACATAAGAAGAATGGTATACCAGTCCTTGGGGGAAGCACAGTTACGGCATGGCATTACACTGTACGGGTTTTGCTCAGAAACACTAAAAAAGAAAATTACCAGCGTAATTTATAAATGTGTTCAAAATGTTTTGTATGGTGTGCTATTAGAGGGTAAAGAGAAAAAAGACCTGTATAGAGCAGGAGACCTACTACCATTTGAAGAATTCAAGAGATATACTATCTATACCAGGTTCTATTACGACAATATGTTTAAGTCAGAGAAGCCTCAAAGCAAGTTCACCTTAAGAAACATAGAACGATTCAGCGTGCCCAGAATTTATACGAATTATGGCAAACGGTGCAGAGCTTACTATGTGCCTGCATTATTCAATAAACTATCCGATGTCGAGATCAGCCATACATCGATAAAAAAGGTAAAGCGAGTACTAAAGGATGTTTTCCTTAAAAATCTATAAAAAGGTTTGCACCTTAACATTACATGCTGTATATGTGTTACGTTGTATATTTCCACATTCACTATTTCATTTTCTTTATTCAAGTGTCTAGATGTGTAATTATATATATTAGCCTTTTTACTTTGTTTTTTTTTATGGAATTTCCCCGTGTCGTAGAGAAGATGCAGTATCTGTGTATGCTTGCCCAATTCTTTAGTTACTAACAAAATTCAATCTGTCCACAGACTAACGATGATGACATGTCGCGCTTGTGTACAAAAACTGTGAATGATCTTGTGCTTTAATCAAAAATGTCCGCTGTCCAGATAGCGACGACGGTAACATGTGCTCTTGTTTTTTTGTTGTACTTTGATAAGATTGTCAAGCCAGTGATTTAGTTCTAGAAAGGTACCGAGAAAACATGTGTATTTCGCAGGCTGCCGGCACCGCAGACAAGCACAACAGTGCTTAAGCGGTGCGGGAATGTACGCTTTGTAAACAGTTGGACAAAATAAAACATTATTATTATTATTATAACAGGTGGGAAGATGACATGAAGCTCCGCTATGTTTTCTTTTCCCTTGACGGTCCTGCAAGAACGTGGTACGAAAACCACGAGACTACCTTGAAGACCTGGAAATTATTCAAGTCTGAAGTCGTGAAGGCGTTTACCAACATTCTCCGGAAGGAAAAGGCGCAGATGCTGCTGGACTCACGGATGCAGCACCCAAACGAAACTGTCAGCATGTACGTCGAAGAAATGCAGCGTCTTTTCCGCCGAGCTGACCCGAATATGACGGAGGAGAAGAGAACCGGATATCTAATGCGGGGCGTAAAGGAGTCTCTTTTCGCTGGCCTCGTACGAAATCCGCCCAAGACTGTCGCCGAATTCGCCGAAGAAGCGTCAACGATTGAGAAGACCCTGGACGCCCGCACAAGGCAGTACAACCGAGCACCGCAGGTCTGCTCCAGCTTTCCGGACACGACGACTACAACCAGCGACTTGCGGGAGATCATCCGTGAAATCGCCCGCGAAGAACTACGCCGGCTGCTGCCATCATCTTCGCAACCTCAAGTAGCGAGCCTGACGGAAGTCGTCCGTGAAGAAGTGCGGCATGCGCTTGGCTCCCCTTCTGCGACGACTGAACCTCAAGCTCCAGCCATGTGTTACGTCGCTGCAGTACGCAAGCCCGCGCCTCGACGTGCCACCCCAAGCCCTATTCGACGTGAGCCAGCAGTGCCGGACCGCCGCCCTCCGGGCCCCGCCCACCCGATTTTCTGCATTTCCTCATTTCGCCTCTTTTTCCTCCAACTTCTTCTAGCACTTCAGAGCAGCGTTAGCAACGGGTCAGTTTAAGGTGTTTCGCACGTTTGCGTTTTTCGGCCTTTTTAATTTAACGTCTTTCACAGAGAAGTGCAGTCTATATATCTACTAAGTGAAACCTTATCACTTCTTCAAGGAGGTCTTCTGCGTGAACGCGTGACAACCAACTTCTTTCTGTGGTAGGTCTACTTCTAACCACTCCCAACACACAAGAATACTTTCGGAATGCAATACATTCCAGCTAAACCATTCTGTGAAGAAGTCTTCAAGTTTCAATTACACAAAGCCATAAAGCTGCGCCAATGGGTACAGCAGTCCACCGTGGTATCGGTATTTTGTCAGCCTCGCAAGGAAAAAGTTTTTATCAGGAGACTGCATTGTAATTTTATGCACATTTGGTAATTTGTCTTCGATACACACTTCCGTGCAACATACCCTGCTAGGTAGAGTCTACAGTCACTTTTAGCTATACGTGCTCGTCGTGGTCATATGCGCTGGCATGCAAGCTGCAGAATTCTGTTCTTGAGTGGAAGACCTTGAGTACTGCATTTGAAGGCTGCTTATCTGGGCATGCTCCATCACATCTGTTTTCAAAGTCTAGCAGAGAATCTAGCGCTGTCTCAGGATGATTATACTTGCGATACTCATTTTATAAGCCCATAAATGAAAGGCAATTGAGTAGGATTAAAAATAGTCGGTGCGTGTATGGTGCTGGTGGCATCTTGGAGACTGCCTTTTGATTAGGAACAGATTATCAAGAGGATCTTGGCTAAGCTTTGAATTCATCAGATATCTGTAATTAGCTTTTATGTCAGGCATGCCAACAGTTGAAGTACGCTGAAAATAGTCAAACGAAGAACAGCGGCTGTTGAGGCGCCCAGAAAACTACGACCACTTTTTACAAGCCTTTCCCAATTGTCAGGGAATGTAAAAATGCCTTCATACGTGAACGAAAACGTGAAGTGACCATGAGAAGCGCGTAAACCAGAGCAAAAACGCACAACGGAACAACACATATACCCGTCGCTGTGGCTGAGTGGTCAGGGCGCTCGGCTACTGATTCGGAATACCCGGGTTCGAACCCGACCGCGGCGGCCGCGTTTCGATGGAGGCGAAACGCAAAAAGGCGCTCGTGTGCTGTGCGATGTCAGTGCACGTTAAAGATCCCCAGGTGGTCGAAATTATTCCGCAGCCCTCCACTACGGCACCTCTTTCTTCCTTTCTTCTCTCAGTCCCGTTAACCCTTCTCTTACGACGCGGTTCGGCTGTCCGCCGAAATGTGAGACAGATACTGCGCCATTTCCTTTCCCCCCAAAAAAACAATTTAATTTAATTTACAACAACGAGCCCGCAAGTTCACACGCGGCGCAACGACAGCGACTGCAAATCCTACCGATGGATGGATGGATACGGCTGAACCCTTTCAATCGGGCGGTGGCTCAAGCCATAGAGTTTCTTACTATTAACTAGAGGGAAAGCTGGCGCCCCGCCTATGGGAGTTCGCATGGCTCAGGGCCTTGCAAAAGATCACCAAAATACACCCATTTTCTATGTCTTCGAATTTCAAAACCAGCTGCGATAATGCAATCTTTGGTCTCGTTTGAAGGAGTAGTTCTTTGGCTGTTTTTTATACCAGAGCAGAACCGTGTGCACCGCTTAAAAGCCAAGAAAAACTCCAAAAACAAACAAGAGGCGACATCACTATTGGCTGCCTTATGTGGCAAATCCAGCACTTTTTTATTGGCTAGTTTCAACTTCCTGCCACTCTCGGTCACTGCCATTTTGAATAAGTTACATGCATGTATGCCCGCAAACTTGAAGCCGGGGCCCACAAAATTGGTAAATGTGCAGGAAATAGGCAGCAGCGTAAAGGAAAACTATGATTTACAGTCACTCTATGTTTGACCAGTGGAATTGACTACCTGAAAATTATGATCTATGGTCATTGACGCCACTGACAATGAGCGACATTGTAGCGCACATCGGATCTTGAACATGTGCATTGTGGGCAGCCAGGCGACGTTGGCAATGGGCAGTGCTGATCACAAATCATTACAACTTGCATCGGCAACGTTTACCGCGAGTGATTTGCGAGATAAAGCTGACAGAAAGGCCAGGTTATCGGCGGGATCTGTGAGCAATAGGTGCGGACAGAAAGGTAGTGCTTCCGATAGAGTGTGACAACGCAGGCTAACAGTGGCGGCTGCTGTTGATAGCATCGGCAGGGATGATGTGGGGGGTGAGCAGGGGGAAATTTTTTTACTGCTTTTTTGGGTATCTTTGTTCTCTCCGGGGTGGAGTCACAGGGCTTTAGAGACTCTCTTCGGTCTCCGCGCTTGCTGAAAACTAGAGTTTTTGGACCGTGGCTGCTATTCTACGGTGCCTTCTCGTTTGCTATATGCAAGTGGTGCGGCTCCAGTTATTCGTTGTATCTAAGATGCATCGCTATTAACCTAATGCGTATTTTGACCATAACACCATCCTCGTTCATAATAACCGAGCGTTCATTATGTCTGTAACTGTCGAAAGTAGGCTCATCGGTATATAAAGGAAATGATGTGTCCTTAGGAAGTGTAGCTGCACTGTCGCAATCTTTCGTTTAGTGTCCCTTGGGCGTTTGTTAATTTTGTCTGGGATATTTTTTCCTCTTCACGTTTCAGCAATGGGTTTTTACTGTAAGTCATTATGCCTGGTGGCCTTTTTTATACTGAACCAAAAGTTTCATATAGTTATTTTGGGCCTTTCGCTTACCTCTCTCTGTGTGCCATATTTCACTTCAGTATAAATCATTGTGTCCTTTTTCACTTTTATTCTTGTTATCACATGTTTTCAATTCACTGCTTTGTGAACTTTCTCTATACCTGGTTTTGCATCATTTTAAATCCATTTGTCATTAGAGAAACGTCTTATTTTCACTACTGGCTTATTCCGTCTCAATAGTCAGCTTTTAAAATGCATAGCAGGCATAGTAATTATAAGACGGAAGGCACTGACGAAGAACAGCACGACATACAGTCCATTAGGATCAATCTGCTTACATGTATCATTCTGTTTCATTGCCTTTGTCACTTGTGGGATTTCACCTTCACTGTGAGCTGAGCTCTCTGCATTCTTTTTCTCCGCACAGCAACGTCCTTGCCGGTGACAACTCTGCATATGTTTGCGTTCTTTAAATCCACACGCTGAGTCTGTTCCCACAGTCAGAGGTGAAATCTATATGCGAGGCAATGCTTGAAGTTATGGGAGCTGGCCATCCTGTAAGTGATTGTGTACTCATGGTACCTGCACTTGAGTGAGCTCTACAGTCATCGACAAAAGTTTACAGTGTGTGGAGAAAACATGTTTCAATGCTGTCACACAAGCCAATCACCCCTGCAAGTGTTAAGCTACGTGCATGATCCATCAGCTGGTATCAATACCAGGTGGCTGTGTTGCGAGGGAGTGCTACAATAAACTTCTTCTCAAGAACATGCATATCAAAATTTTGCTGGTGACTGTACATTTTTCCCACGCATTCGAAGTTGCAGGTGTTGACGTTGTACAGTACCGTTGTACAGTACTGTAACTTGAGTGCAACTAATTTGGTTACATTTGCTGCTTTTCCTTTTGCAGATTGTTGTACGTTGTGGCTTGCTGACACTGCGGTCATTCTTTTCATCACAACAGCGTCATGATGTGACACTGAGCGCTGAGCTAAATGCACAGCTGATTAATGTAAGTTATCTTGGGTTTCGCTTCTGCTGCCAATATACTTATACGATTTTTTGAACTTACATGTGTGCAGGCACTCTATGACTACAAGCTTGGCCAGCGAGATTACAAGGTCTATAATGTATGGCTTGGCACAATGGAGAAAGCCTGGATCAACCTTTAGAGGTTACTCCAGTTGTCTGTGTAGAGTGTGCCAAATCACAGAAGCGCCTCTTATTGATGTCTTGTCTTTTTTGTTCAGGTCGTCTGACGAATTATTCTTGAGTAACCTTCCCAAGTTTGTTGGAATGCTTGTAGACAGCTGGCTGTAAGGAAGGAAGGAAAAGAACTTGGATGGAATAGGAGATGTCTGCCTGGTTGTCGGCCTGGCATGCTACTCTAGATGAGGGTGAAAGAAGAGAAGGGTAGAGAAGAGGATGGTGAAAAGAAAAGGAAAAGAGAAAAAGAAAGGGTGAATGGTGAAATCAAGCACACTTACGCACTCGCATACACACATGCACACACAAAATTGTCAAAGAATGTCCACCAAACCCGTGTCTCTTAAAAACGCTAAAAATGCTTTTGTCCCGCGCACACCCGAAGCCGCGATCCTCCAGGGTCCAAGGACATGCTCGATGAGCACGGGGCCATCCTGTCGGAGTCCTAAAGCACTTAAAAGTGTCTTGCGATGATTGTTGAAGCGTTTGCAGCGGGAGATCAAATGTGGCAGATCCTCAGGCAGACCACATGTGGGGCACAGATTTTATTGTAAATAGAATTTAGTGAAGGCAACGTCCAGGCGAATTCGGTGGAGGCAATTTTGATCACGTCTAGTTATATTGCGTGGCATGCGGAAGTCACAAGGGGGGTCAATACGAAGAAGGGGTCTGTATTGATGTTCTGGATCGCACCACAAAGAGCGTTGCGTGTGCCAGGATTTTGTAGATAGAAGTCTCACGCCATCACTGCGAGAAAACGGTATAGGTAGGAGCAAGGTGGTGTCGCCATGCGCCGACCTCGCTGCACCGTCAGCGTGATCGTTGCCTGTAAGGCCACAGTGAGCGGGTAACCACTGCAGCACAACACGATGGCCAAGCTCATAGGCCCCGGAGTGGAATCTGTTTAAATCATCGATGATCAGCTCTTGAAGGCTTCCTGATGACTTTATGGATTGTAATGCAGCCCGAGAGTCACTGAAAATAACCCATGCTGTTGGGGGTTGAAGAATGTAAGTAAATGCTGCTCGCAGAGCAGCCAGTTCGGTAGCAGTAGCCGAGGTGCGATGACTGAGTAACGCCGAAATTGTGGTGCGCGTTGACGGAACCCAGACGCCAATCGCTGATGAGACGGATGTGACAGAGCCATCAGTGTAGATGTGACGGTACGCACTGTAGCATCCATAAATGTGTTCAAGGGTAAAATATTTAAGTGCAGGACCGGGGGTGGTTTTTCTTTTGATGCCAAGAACCGTTGTTTTGATTTGCCATGCTGTGTACCTCCAAGGTGGGGAGGAGGTCGTGACAGGGCACTGGTGGTGTAGTGGGAGAATGATATAAACTTCCTCTATGCAGTGCGCTGCGAGTGGATGGTAAGGTACACGAGCCACGAACCGCACCTGGGCATGAAGCAACTCCTGGGTTAGCAGTACTGATGCAGATAGAAGTCTGCGCTCTGCTAGAGTACCCACTGTGGAGGTGGTCTTGGGAAGACAGAGGCAGATTCTCAAGGCCTTAGCTTGCATAGCTTCAAGGAGTTTGATATTTGTTTGTGAGATACCCTGAAGAGCTGGGAGACTGTAGCATAGGAGGCCTTCACACAGCGCACCATACAGCCGTAGTAATGAAGGTGTAGAGCAGCCTTTTATGGTGGTGGAGAGCATACGAAAGATAGAGGCGTAAGAGCAGGGGCTAGATTACGTAACTGTCAATTAGGAAAATTGTCAAAAACTTGTCACAAAGGTATCAATAAGCCTCGCTCCTATTGGTCGGTTGTGGCCAGCGGCCATATTGCTTTTTGCGTCATGGGTGGCTGTTGATGACGTCACGGGTATGACAGAAGTGATGACGTTGCACACCTAATTATGCAGGCGTTTATTGACAGTTTTTTGTCACAGTTTTGAGGCTGTCAATTTGACCGTTGAGATTGTGACAGAAAATGGCGGCAGTGTACGCAGCGATACGACTGAGGCCGAAGACGCATTTGACTTGCCGGACGAGCTGTTTCGACGCCTTTTTCGACTGGAGAAGCAGACTGTGTAGTGGCTGTGCGACGAACTCGCCGATGAACTGGGAGGTTTGCGTGAGAGTGCGCTGTCGGTGCGGCGGCAGGTGCTGTGTGCATTGCGGTTCCTTGCGACGGGCGGCTTCAGGCTGCCATTGGTAGCGAGGCGCACGTCTGCATCGCACAACCGACGGTGAGCAAATGCGTACAGCGGGTGTTGGAGGCAATTTGTAAAGTTAGTGCGCAGAAGGGGTGGGTTCCGTCATCACCTCTGTGACACACAGCTACATATGAATAAGACACGCTTATGCTGGCAAATCACTTTATTTTTTCCAGCAAATGGCACTTCGTGGTCGTCTTCTGCTTCCCAAGGGGAAAGAAACAAACAACCACTCGTCAGATACTGCAACGCCTCACCTTTTGGCATTTTTGTCATCGATCGAAGTAGCCGAACACAGACTTCAACAAGTTGTCTCCGTCGATTTCGTACCAAGCGCTTCTTGCAAGTTCGCTCGGTAGGCACGTAGCCTTCACTGCATTCGTTGAAATTTTTCTGCGCACTTAGGTCACCCGCACAGTAGCTCGAGCGATCCCAGACTCCGCGCAAAAAAATAACGGCGTAGAATCGGCTGCTTTCGTGCAAAGCGGCTTGACGTTTTACCGCCGTCAGCGCATCCCCGCGGCAACGAAAGTTACCCACCAGTCAATTTAATAGCACAACTTCGAATGCTTTTTGTTTTGCATAATATTTTCGAACTTTAAACACAATTTTTTGGCGATATAAAATATTAGTTATCTCCATCGTTGCTTATTTCTTTTAACAAAAAATTAGCAGACGGCCCTCGAATGCTCACGGGCGCCGCCCTGCTGTAATTGGCCGATTCCTCGCTGCGTCACGTGATGACGCCTTATCGTGACGTCACCGTCAATAACGTGACAATTTGTCACAGTTGCATAATATAGCCCCCAGAGCCCGATTTTAAGCTGTTGTACATGTGGGGGACCATGACAGTGACCTGTCAAATCTCACCACTAGGAATTTATGGCTTGTAACGTATGGTATTGGGGTACCAGAAACTTTCAGCACGTAGCGTGAAAGATAACGCCTCGAAAATGCAATTGCTGAGCTTTTATCTGGCGGCATGACGAGACTGCGCTTACTTAAAAACGATTCTATGCGACCATTAACCTGAGTTTGTTCCCTCAATCACTCTGCCCGCTTGTGGTCTCTTAACGTAACACCTACCATTTATCTTTCCATAGCTCGCTGCGTTCTCTTTACCTTAAGCTGAAGCCTTTTCTTTAGGCTCCGCTTTTCTGTCGCATAGGTGAATACCGGTAAGATACAGCTGTTGTATACTTTTCTCTTGAGGGGTATTGGCAAACTGCCATTCATGATCTGAGAGGACCTGCCATATGCATTGAACCCCATTCTTATTCTAGTTCTTATTTCCCTCTCATGATCTGGCTCAGCGGCCACTACCTGCTTAGTAGACGTATTCCTTTACCACTTCCAGCACGTCGCTACCAGTTGTGAACTGCTGTTCCATTACGATCGGACCATGGAAAGCGCAGCTCTGAGTTATCCATACCCGCATGGTTCCAGCCCTAATTTCAAGTGCAGAGCAGCAGAACTTCATGTGCTCCTCGGACAGAGTTCATGCCGCGGCGCACACCTGCGACCAAGAAAATACCTGTAGCTCGCTAATGTTGTACAAGCCTCCACATTGGCAAGCTCACTGCTAGGCATGTTCACTTCGTCAGCGTACAGAGATGTTGGTTTGCATAACCAGCGCAAATTCTTATCACAGAATCTAGGTGTGTTCATATATACCAGTCTCTACTCCTCAGTCGTGACAGTGACTCGTCGGTGACAGCTGCCAGACCAGTAGCTTGGCTTGCTTCCGACTCCCAGGCACTCGGACTATGCTGCTAGACCTGCCGCCTCGGCCCTCAAAAGCATCTCATGCTATGTGGGGTTGAATTCACTGAAGTGTAGGCCACAGTTCTTTGTGAGAAGAGAAAATTATAGCGATGGCAAGAAAAATAGGGTGATGTCATCAAGCGGCCGTAAGACGCACACAGCAAGCCGAACACTTCCACTGCAGACAGTTCTATACATGTTGTTCGTCTATATACACTCTCGAGACACTGGTCGACCTCCATGTGGCACCAGTTTTCCCGACATTCGTATCAAAATTTTGATGCAACCATTTGTTGTACAGTGTTCTGGGTGGTGTCATATGATTTCAGATCACTGCATCTCATATAGCTTACATGTGCTAGTCAAGTTGGAGGCTAGCTTGTGACAGGGATTCGAACCAACGACATGTATACCTTCCCAGACTTCCAATCAAAATTGTGATGCAACCGTTCGTTGTACAGTGTTTTGGGTGGTGTTATACACTCACATTTTGTCCCTGGATTTCATTGCAGCCTGTTGTGTGTGTGCATGCAGTGAACAGTGAACCATCAGCGCTTTCGCATTTCCTGATGTGAGCAGCCTCAAGTGTGTGATGAATTTTTTTTTTCAACTTCGAATCCAAATCTCTTAGCAATATAAATCATTTGCTGGCTTGTCGGACAAGCAGCAACAAAGCCACGAAATGTCGAACTATCGGATTTTGCTAACAAAAAATTTTTGATACAGTATCAATTGTCCTCAGTGTCAGTTTGAAAGCTGTCAGTATAAGGCAAAATCATCCAGGCAATATAAGTTATATGGCATAGCCAGTCTTGCTACCATTCCTGCACCTATAGTCTTTTGTTGTAAATTGCGTTCGTGCGATGGTAATCTGAAATTTAACGCATCATGTACTGTGCTTTTTCTGTTTTGCTCGAAAGTTATTAGTGCTCGTACACTGCTTATATTGTTTGTCTTAATGACTATGGGAAGAATGAGCATGCCTGTTAACGTCTTTTAGAATTGTCCAAGCAAACCTAAGTAAATTCTGCGCGAGCATTTTGCTGTACCAGGCATGAATAATCCTAGTTAACTTGCATTCATTCTAGACCAAGAAGCGGAAAATGTCACAGGATGCGGATGATGGTGTCGAGACATGGGGAACAGGAAGTGGTATGTTTATTCAATTTTTGCCGGTGCGCTGTGCAAGCAGACCAATGCCTACTATATATAACATCTTGTTCATTGCTTTGTAGGTGCTGGACCCTCCAAGAAGAGGAGAACTGAGAAAGTAAGGAGCATGTATAAAGCATGCACATGTGGTCCCCCACCTCTTATGTAGGGTTGTGCGAATATTCAGATTCGGTATTTGAAGCGAATGCGATATTCGAAAACTTGGCATATTTTCGAAGTTGGAGAATTCAGGAATATAAACTGTTGGAAGAAGCAGTCGATGGTTTATGCATGCCCTGACACTTCCACACGATCGCACAGTTGTCGATGTCTGCAGGTGTCGTGCATACAGCGTGGTGGCTGCGTCTACACTGCCGTAGATGGCTCCACGGTTCAGCGTGTCACCAAGGAGTGTGCATGACGGAACAACGCCCAGATGCAAAAGCGAACATGCTGTGGTGGGAACTGTGCTGCACCGCCGCACGGATGGCCCGAAAGATGAAGGTGAAAAGGATACAAATGTGGAACTAGTGCTACCAACATTATAGAGGCGAGCACTTTGTCGGCGTTAGCTTACATATTTGTGGTGTCCAAAGACACCAACATAAGCCAGCGATACCTTATTGTTTACATCCTTCGACAGTTGAAATTAGAGTGATATGCCAATTGTTTTAGGTACTGCAATAAGAAAGAAGGCACCGCAAAGCATTTTGATGCAGGTGCAGTCTCGCTTTGAAGAGCACAGCCATTTTCCTGTGCTCACAACCTTTGCATAAGACTGTGCCTTCCCCGTGCTTCTCCGCTCCCTTTTGGCTTATTAGGATGAAGGTACTCCTTAAACCTCCTCTCTAAACGGGAAAGGTGTATCCTGTACTTCTCGGCGCGGGGGAAGAGGGCATGGTCTCGTCTTATCGCACCTCATGCTGGCCCATGCTGACAATGTGCGTCTTGTCTGGAGCACTGAAGCACGCAACATTATGAGGTTGGTCCTTGGTTGGTCTACACAAGGACCCACCCCAGAAGTTCCGAGTACCGCATCCTCTGATTGGTATACGACGGTGTGTTCTTGTTTTTCTTTCAGTTGCTTTAGTGAATTCTGTGAACCCAGTGTTTCGGCATATGCTATTCAGATCTAATCTAATATTTGCTTTTCAAACTATTTGCTTTGAACTGAAAATTCACTATTCACACATGCCTACAAAAAGGGGATTGATTTGTCTGTAGTTGTGCTCATGTGGATGCTAATTGTAATCATTCCATTGTTTGTACTAGATTGCAGTAAAGATGCATTTACAGTTTACTTCCTACTTTTATTCTGCAGGCATCCGATGGTGATGCCATGAAGGGCAACTTGGAGCCCTAAGCTTACATGCCATTGAGCAGAACATCACTCAACAAATGGTAGGTTACGAACAAGGTGTCATTCTGCTTGCATTGTTAGAAGTAAAATATTGTCACGGCTTCCTTGACGTAGAGAGCGGCAACGAGTACAGGTGATAGCAGGAGCACAAAAACAGGCAGGTCCGCCAGTAGCAGCATCGTCGTCGGCACGCGGCGATTGCGCTTCGACTTTCTCTTCGCTACACTACCTCTCCCTATAAAGAAGCATCGTCCCGCTGCTAATCCGAGGGCAAAAAACAAGCAGCGGAAGGCCACACATGGGCCCAGAAAATCTTGCTGGCCGATGTAGAAGGCAGTGGGAAATGCAGGCAATTATCGCGCGTAATACGGCTTAAGCCGGACTACGTGCACAATTTCAGGGCGGGGGAAACGACGAGATGACGGTCACATTCCTTCGGGCAGCACCTCATAGTTCAGTTCACCGATGCGGCGAAGAACCATATACGGGCCAAAGTAGCGCTTCGTGAGTTTCTCGGAGAGACCTTGATGGCGTACCGGCGTCCACACCCAGACCTTGTCCCAGGGTAAAAATGGATGTCACGGCGACGGAGATTGTACCGACGAACGTTTATATGCTGTTGAAGCTGGAGGCGGAGTTGAGCGAGTTGCCGAGTTTCCTGCGCGCGCTTGCAGACTAGATGGGCATCATCGACTACGTCGACAGACGGCTCGTGTGGCAACATAGCGTCAAGAATCGTGGTGACCTGTCTGCCATGCACCAGTTGGAAAGGGGACACACCTGTCATCTCCTGGACATATAGTATGGTGGAGCTGCCATAAAAAGAATGTAAACCAATAAGCTCCTGCCTGCACCAAATCTCCTGGACAGCGGTATTATACGCGAATGTAATGTAGGGCAGTACCTCTTCCCAACTGTGATGGGCGACGTGCACATACATGGCGATCATAACAGCCATCGTCTTGTTCAGCCTCTCCGTCAGCCCATTGGTTTGCGGGTGGTACGCCATAGTTCGGCGGTGGCTGGTGCAGCTGAGACGGAGGATCTCCTGTGTGAGCTGTGCGAGAAACGCGGCATCCCGGTCAGTGATCAAAAACGGCAGGGGCACTATGACGGAGCACAATACACTCAATAAAAAACTGAGCTGCCTCAACAGCCATCGCTGATGGAAGTGCTCGGGACTCGGCGTGTCTGGTTAGGTAGTCGATGGCTATGATAATGTACCTGTTACCTGACTGCGACGTTGGAAATGGGCCGAGAAAATTCATTCTGATTGTGTGGGACGGAGCATGCAGTGGGTTGAGCAGCTGGAGAATACCAGCTGGCCGTGTAAAAGGTCTTTTCCGCCTCTGGCACTCTCGACAAGTTTTTACGTAATGACGGACGTACTTAGGAAGTTGCGGCCAATAATACTTGTCTCGAATATGTGCAAGTGTTCGGCTGTAGCCAAGGTGACTAGCTGTAGGATCATCGTGACAAGCTTCGGCCACCTCGGCACGCAAGTCTTCTGGCACAACAAGGAGCCATGACCTCGGTCGGGCTGCTGTCGAAGTTCTGCTTGTACAATACGCCGTGCAGAATCCGGAGCGTTGGCAGAATACGCAGGAAAATGTGGGGCACCATGTCTTCGTGGCCTTCCAGGTGTGCCATCAGCTGACGAATCTGAGGATCATTGTGTTGCCGACCAGCCATATATCTGCAGTGTCTAATGCCCCAAGGAAGCCGTCCTCGTCGTCATTATCGCCCCTGGTGCCGGATTGACGTGGGCTCGAGACAAACAGTCAGCAGCATGATGTTTGCAGCCGGATTTGTAGATGATGGTGACGTCATACTCCTGTAGCCGCAGGCTCCACCGAGCAAGGCAGGCTGCGGGATCCTTGAGATTGGCGAGCCAGCACAGCGAATGGTGGTCAGTAACGACACGAAAAGGGCGTCCGTACAGGTAGGGCCGGAATTTGGTGATCGTCCAGATGACAGCTAGACACTCTTTTTCAGTTGTCGAGTATTTGCCCTCTGCCTTCGAAAGAGCTCGGCTGGTGTAGGCAATAACCCGCTGGGCGCCATCCTGTAATTGCACAAGCACTGCCCCTAGTCCTTTGTTGCTGGCGTCCGTGTGGAGTTCAGTGTCGGTGTCTTGATCGAAATGGCCTAGTATGGGAGGCACTGCAAGGGCTTGCTTTAATTGGTGGAATGCTGATTGCTGCTCCTCAGTCCACTCAAAGGCGACAATATCCTTCGTAAGGCGATAAAGTGGCACTGCGATCTGGGTGAAGTTCCGAATGAAACATCTGAAGTACGCGCAGAGGCCGAGAAAGCTGCGGATGGCGGAGGGAAGGATTCTACAGCAGCTGTTTTCTCTGGATCTGGCTTCACACCCATTTGGCTGACGACATGGCCTAGGAACTTCAGCTCACTGTATGCGAAGCGGCACTTTGAAGGCGTGAGTGTGAGTACGGCGGTCAGGAGATGTTGAAGGACCGCTTCAAGGCGCACAAGATGGTCAGCAAAAGTGCTGGAGAAGATGACCACGTCATCCAGATACACGAGACACGTCTGCCGCTTCAGTCCGGCGAGCACAGTATCCATGACTCGTTGAAATGTCGCGGGCGCTGTACACAGGCCAAATGGCATGACCTTAAACTCGTAGAGTCCATCCGGTGTTATAAATGCGGTCTTCTCGCGGTCACGCTCATCCACTTCAATCTGCCAGTATCCACTCCAAGTCGATGGACAAAAAATAGCGGGCATGACGGAGACGGTTGAGAGTTGCACCTTATTGAGTCGCCTGTAGTTGGCGCAAAATCGAAGGGTTCTGTCTTTTTTCTTGACCAGTACTACAGGGGCGGCCCACAAAATGTTGGATCGCTGGATGATGTCATCGTTAATCATTTGGTGCACTTGCTCTTGTATTGTTCCCCTCTCCTTCAAGGAAACGCGGTACGGCAGTTGGCGAATCGGGGGCGTCGCGGTATCGACAGTAATTCTATGCTTGGCGATGGGCGTCTGGCGAACTCGGGATGTCGTCGCAAAACAGTTGTGGTACCGATGCAAAAGAGAGAGCAGTTCGCGTGTGTGGGAAGGCTCAAAGCTTGGAATCGATGTCCAGGGGCAACGTTGTAGGGTCACACGACCCGGGCGGGGCCTCCTCCTCGGGCAGCACAGCAGCTTTGCGAACGTCGCTAAGTTCGTCCAGTTGGGCTATAACTACCCCTTTTGTCAGGTGCTGCGGCTCGTTCCTGAAGTTGGTCACTAAAATGTTGGCACACTCACGCTGAACATTGGCGATACCTTGCGCTACACCAATGCCCCGGGTAAGTAGCATCTGGACACTTCCTTCGAGAACACCTTCGCCACATGCGGTTGTATCGGCTCGGACTGGCAGGAAAACTGTCGACAACGGCGGCAAGTGATCATGGTCGGCATCAGCTTTCATCGTGGCGCGGGGGGCCGGAGGAGGTATTGGCGATGAAGAATGTGCGCAGAGCGTCAACTTGTTCCTCCCTACGTCGATTACAGCGCCATACTCACGGAGAAAGTCCATGCCAAGAATAACATCCTTGGAGCAATTCTCCAAGATCATGAATGTGGCGGGGCACGTCTCAATGTGTATCTCTACGTGGGCACTGCACTTGCAACAGGGTTTACGAGTGACCTCCCGTGGTACATATGGGCAGGACGTCCCATTGGGTGGTAACCTTGCGAAGACGCCAAGAGAAGTTACCGCTGAAGACCGAGTGATTGGCGCCGGTGTCGACAAGTGCCGTTACATCAAGATTGTCGATTAAAACGTGTACATTGCTAAAGGCCACAGAACTGTCTTCGCTTCCAAGGGCGCCGTCAGCCGAGCTGGGACATTCCAACGTAGGCGGAGGTTCTTTACTATGTGCAACACCGGCACCGCCACATCCAGGCGTCGCCGTACTTAGTTTTCCCGAAGTGGCGAAAGGCTCTCACGGCGAGATCTGCAAGAAGGGGGGGTATTAGCGGTGGGGAGGCAGCGATCGGGACGTGCGAGGTGGAGCCAACACTGGCGATAAAGAGCGTCGAAGGTAGTTCTGTATCTCGCGTGGCTGTTCACCGTGGCGGGGGCGCAGATCAGCCCGGCTGAAACCTCAAAGGCCGAGTTCGCGGTACGGACAATAGCGGTACATGTGGTTAGGCTCACCGCAGTGGAAACACTGCGGCCTCCGGTCTGCAGTCCTCCAGATGTCTGTTTTCCTGCGGCCCAGCGGTTCCAGGCGTGCATCAGACGGCGGCACGAACTCGTGGCGTCGAGGGCCGGAATCAGCAGCATTCTGATACTGAAGATGGACGGAAGACGGACGGCGGCGGCGTAGCTCAGAGATGGTTGGTCGGCTGCAGCTACAATGGGTAAGTTTTCGGGTGCCAGCGCGTGTCGCAGTTCGTTCCGAATAGCCGTCGCGATGGAAGCAGATGCAGGCTCCTCTCGGACGACGTCGCGGATAATTTCACGAACATCGGCGAGGCCAACACCGTTCAGGCCAGATGAAGCAAGACTTGAGACGACAGGAAGGGCACTCAATCGCTGAAAGGGACTGGTTTTTGTCGCCAATGTGTGCTCGATGTTGGTCGCTTCAGCGACGAACTCGGCTAATGTGGTAGGAGGATTGCGGATGAGGCCTCCAAAAATGTCATTCCGGACACCCCTCATCAAGGCCCGCACCTTCTTCTCTTCAGTAGGCCGAGGGTCAGCGCGGGCACTCAGACGCAGTACATCTTCGACAAAACTTCTCACGCTCTCGGTGGGAGCCTGGATACGAGCGTGGAGCAGATCTTCAGCATGCTGTCGCCGGTGCTGGTTTGCGAATGTGCGTACCAGTTCGCTCTTGCACGTCTCCCATGATGTTAGCGAAGCCTCGTGGTTCTCGAACCAGTATTTCGCTGTGGCATCTAAGGAGAAGTACAGGTTCTAAAGACATTGGTCGGGTGTCCACCCATTATGTTGAGCTGCCCGTTCGTAGTGCTGGACCCAGTCTTCAACATCATCAAGGCCATCGCCACGAAACAGGGCGACAGATCTTGAGGTGACAGGCACGTAGACGATCCTCAGCGCAATCGTGGGGTCGGTTTGTTGTGCCTGGGACGGCACGGTGGCGTTGGTCCTAGATGTCCTCGATCCCTCGGGCAAGAGTCCGAATTCCGGCGCTTGGCCTTGCCGACGTCGGCTAGCGCGAGTCTCTGTTTCTCCAGAGGGCTCCAAGAAAACCCGACAGCCAGGACTTAGTACTGGGCTCGAATCGCGAGGCGGGGTGCACTGCATGAGATGCGTTACCCAGCACCTGCACCAAATGTCACAGCTTTCTTGACGTGGAGGGCGGCGGCGAGCACAGGTGATAACAGAAGCACGAAAACGGGCAGGTCCGCAAGCAGCAGCGTCATCGTCGGCACGCGGCGATCGCGTTTCAACTTTCTCTTCGCTACAATGTGTGTTAAAATTTGGCCCTTGCAGTTATGAAGTCCCTGGCTGTGGGCCTGAAGAGATGTGACGCAGTCAGCATTGCATTGTGCTCTCTAAAACTGGTGCTCATATGCAGTACTAAAGTCCTTTTTTGTTTACATCTTGGATTGGGTTTCAGGTTCTAAAGGAAGCCTGCTGAAGGAAGCCTGCTGTTTGCAGCAGCACAGAAAAGAGCCCATAAAGGACAGAAAAAGAGGGCAGCTGATTTAAAGAAAAGGTCTAGTCAATAAAATGCTTGTCTGCTTAACTTATGAAAAAGGTTTAATAAAATTTTTAATTTGTGTGCATCTACATTTTTCATGGCTGTAACCATGTTTTTCAGTGTGCTTATGCTTCAGCGGGATCTTGCACAAATTTAGTTTTGGAACTGCCAGTAAACAGCATGCCTGTGCTTTCGAATGTCTTCCTAACCTCTGTGCAGGTAGTTTACCGTGGCATGGCACATGCAGCTTACCACAACCCTGAACTGGTAGCATGAATTGAAGGCATTTTATTTAGCTGTACATAAGTCTGCACCAAGTGGGCAAAGAGCTTGTGACTGCCCATAATAAATATGTATTCCACACGTTGCAGCAGGAGAAGAGCTGCACACTTTGCTTGCAGCTGCCATTTCGGAAAAAGTGTCAACCCTAGTCTGGAGCTTTTCACTTTACACCAGTCCTCGATGGCTGCTTGCTCAAATTCTGTGTGTTGTTGCTGTTACACTGCAAGTCTGGTCTGTTCATGATTTTTAACTGTACAAACAGTGCAACAATAGAAGCCTCCAATTTTAGTACACTGCAGTGCAACATGCGCGCTTGAAAATAATGTTTAACAGCCTCTAATGCACCCCGTGAGAATGTGAGCAGCATAGCATCCTTTGTATGTCAACTACCAGCAGCTTAAATTGAAGTCCACACTTATCCAATCAATGTAGGCGAAATGCAATAATGGTGCACAGATGCAGGCTGCTATTTGCTTTTAGCCTGCCTGCATTGCTGGAGGGGTATACTAAAGCAGCAGCACACGTTTAGGTTTAGTGCACTGCCAGCAAGCAAAAACAAGGAACATTGCCACTACAACCTGACAATGATGCTAACCACACAACACTTGGTTTACAAGTTAGCAGCATTTCAGCTGCGCAGGGCCTGCAGCCTCTCCTGCATCTTTGTCACATCATCCTCATCTTCTGCTAGAGCAGATGATGGCCCAGCTTCTTGGACATCCTCCGATGGCAATGATTCTGTGACAGCAGATGGGGCCTTGCCAAGTTGGCCTGGAACAATAAAAAAAAAGTGCTGCCGAGTCTGTCCTCTCTATACAGACTAGCTTAGCAGCTTGCCAGCAGGGCCATGGTTGCTGGCTCTGTTGGCATATGTTCATATTAGCAGCAGTTGCAAGGTGGCAAAAAGCTTAACATATTGAAAGCCCTTTCTGCTTGCGCTGCCATATTGCTTGTTCCCAAAAACACTATCCAAACGCACTCCACACATACTCCAAACATTCTGCACCACTGATGATCTTAACAGATTTCCAAACAGGATGTAGGAATTTCCAAAGAGGAAGGATTGGTAAGAGCGCATACCGTATCTTGACCAAAAAGAATAACCACACAGAATTTACCCAAACGATAACCTGGGTACTGGGACATGAAGGGATTACAGGGAATCAACATGCGGATAGAGCGGCCCGAGGATACGCGAACTACCGGGCCCTCAACACATCCGCGGTAGAGGAATTAACACCCATCGATTCAGACTACTGTACATTACTATAAGAGGGAATCTTAAGATCTATCCACCACACCACAGAAAATACTGAAGAAGCCACCAATCTGCACAGGCTACAGAAAGGCGAGGCACCTTCGCAAACTTGCTACATAAGATACACCCCACGGCTTTTAGGGATATATGCCCATGGTGCGGGTCAACACCAACCTTGTACCAAAGGACATAGGAGTGTACATCACACAGCATAGAACCTCACATAACCAATCTAAACAGACTTGTTCAGCTCTGATCTAGAGGACCAGATTATACTGGTCAAAAGAGCCAACAGGATTGCGGAAACCAGCAAAGGCTTGAAATAGGGGCCCCGACCATCAATAAGACTCACGTGAGGCCACTAATACATTAGTTTATTCACTCGCAAGCATTTAAGGGGTAGTGAATATCTGCTGCAGAGATTTCTGACCGGAATGGTGACAATATGGGATGTGACGTCAGCTCCACCCTTTTGCAAGCTATCGCAAGCACGGACCACACAAAAGTGGACGCATTTGATATGCTTTTGCTTCACTGTACAGTGCATTTTGTTCGGCATCCTCGCATCTATGCTTCAAGCTTCTCTGCCTGCATCTCGTGGTTGTCTACTTTGGGTGATTACCTGCCTGAGTCGGTCAGAATGTATCAAATCTGCAGCGATGGTGAACCAAGAACGTGCATTTCGCATAGATGGTACATTCGTAAGCACGGTATGAGATAGCGAATCCTCAACTACGCACTGCTCAGGGTAGGTTTTATGTTATGTCCACCAGTTCGTAACCAGGAGCACGCTGAGCAGCCAGGAGCCCGCCAGCTGCTCGAAAGCATCAAAAATAACCGGAATGATGACCATATGCTTGGGGGAAAACGTATCTTACGAATGAAAAAATGGTGCTCTCTCCATATTTTCCGATTGTTCTTCAGTATCCCTGTAACGCATTCAGCGAAGGGAGGAACACATTTATGATGACAGACATCTGGGTTTCAAACACAGGTGGCCTAAGTAGGATAAAAAAAAAAACTGTAACACTGACCACATTCCACAGCATTCCGTATTACTCCGCTGACGAATTGCATCAGTGAACAAAATCGGCTTTTAATGTCAGACTCCAACAAACGAGCCAGAGGAATCAAAATTCTTGAGCTTGTAATTTTGTCTCATGATAGGCTTCGTGCTCAGGCAACAAGACAACCTTTAACCAGTCTACTATTTTTCATAGAGGAATTCTGTAAAACAATCCCGAATGTGGGCGGAACTTCAATCCAGAGCTAGCAATTTAGAAGCCTGGGAGAGCAAAATGCAAAATCAGTCGTGTACAGAAATTTCGGTGAAAGTTAAACAACCCCGTGTCGTCAAAATTATCCCCAAGCCATCGACTACAGCATGTTTGTAGCCCACAGTTGTTCTGGCATATAAATGAAGCCTCTTCAACTATATTCATGAGTAATTTAGAGGAGAGGAGGGCTGGAATAAAGAATCATTCCAGTCAGTTACAGAGTCAGTGCATTAGGATAATGGTGGTGAGTATGCCTCAAGTTGAAAACAACAGAAAAGAAATTGCAAACGTAAATTTTTGCTTCATTGTTTGAGACACTGAATGCCATCTGCCTGCGTCATTTCAGAGGGCGAGTCACACGGAGAAAACTAGGTAAATAGACCAAACGGATTTTTACTGTACATTTTCAAGATGGACAGTATTGTCTTAAACAACGCATGCATATTCAAGTTTTGGACTGATTAGTGAATTGTAAGCAAGTAATTTTAGTCTAGGGGTGAACTTATTTTAAATGAGTATAGACATCTAATTTTGGTGGCATATTTTCTCTACAATGAGGCGGAAGACACTACTACTCATGAATCGCCACGTGGTATTCACCTACGACCGCTAAATAATTTATAATCGTATTTATCTGTCACGCTGCTTCGGTTTCAACAGCCAAACTATGGCTGTGACATCAAAGAGTGGTTTTATGTCACGGGAGGCATGGGAAAATGTCGATATAATCACTGCTTCATCGTTTCAATTCACTACAGTGCTGAAGCCAGTATTCCTCAAGAGCCGGAATGATAACGAATGTGGAAGCAGCGATTATGTTGCAGCTTTTTCATGCCTCACGTGACCTATAACCACACTTTGACGTCACACTCCTCATGTATAATGATGCCTTAAGCATCATTACAAACAAGAATATACGCACCCAAAAGTTAGGCGTCTATACTCCTGCAAGCTTAGGTCTTAAATAGTTTACAGAATGCGAAAGAGCAGATGTTATTTTTATGTAAATTCCATGATAAAGTACTGTTAAGAGTGGCACCTAGCTTGTACATAAAGGAGAGTGGAGCTTTTTGGTGAGAGAAGTGAAGAAAGACCAACTTATCAGTGTTATTCCTCGCACTTTGTGCCACTAAAAAACGTTGGCAAGAGAGGTGAATTGGTTTTGATCGTTAGTTGAAGCGATTTCCTGAAAAAAGGACACACTCATCCGCAAACAACCCGATTTGCTCATTGGGATCAATTACAGTGACAACATCGTTGATATTGCAATGAAGGTATGTATAGGGAGAGACAGCCAAAGAGCCGAACAACAAAGGGGCGAGTGGACCAGCGCCAGCACACGCACTTTGTCATCGTCATTGTCCACACCTATGGCCATGACAATACACAATAAAAAGAATAATTGTCCTAGCAAAAGCTGACCGGAAGACAGCCTCATTGTAGTTATTAACTACTACAAATTGGTAGCGATTTATCAAATTGTTTGTTATCGGTATGATCAAAATTTCTGGAAGGTTAATGTGTCTGAGTTTTAGTATGTTTCTCGCATATTTAGGCATGTGCGAATATCGTTTTTTTTTTTTCGAAGCAAATAGTAGTTTTCTTCAAATAAATTTCGAAATTTCGAATACTTCTGGTTCTGGCACACAAAAAAGGTTGAACGGCACAATAGGCATTTTCAAAATAGTATTTTTCCAACAGACAAGGCCATTACATGACAAAAAAAAAAAAAAATACTTTGAAGCTGTACTGACTTTCTGCAAAAATATGGATCAGAAATTTGGGGGGCCAACCTACATGTAGTGCTGATGTAACCGTGGGGTGTGAGACATATATGTGGGGCTTCCAACTGCTGCTCTTAATTGCGATTGCATTGTTGCACAGGTGTTGGTTTTAAGCAGTTGGTCCAACGCACGTGCTAGGCGTACGCGTCGTTCCACATCAGGCAGTGGAAAGGGGCACCCATCTCCACAAGTCTCATCGTGATCGCATGACAGCGCTTATTTAGCGAATTTCATGAGAACAGCGGCTGTGGCAGCTTATAGAGATTTAGCATAGCACAATCCAATTCCAACGACCAGCACGACTTGATCGCCCGGGCTATGGTGGCTAGAATGGGAAGGTATGAAAATCGGCTGTGGAACCGTGGCTCCAAAGCGCGGCGATGCTGCATGGCAGCGCTGACAGATTGAGCGCATTGTTGCAGCCGAAGTTCTCCTAGTGAAATCAATATGGTCCAAGCATTTTGTTCCCTGCCATAAAAAAAGTCCCAATTCCCCATCATTTCCCCTGTCAACTGTCCTGTTTAATACCTGTACCACACTGACAGATTTATTGCCATTAAGTGCTTACTACCTTAAGTTTTAATGGCATCTGCATGGTGCCATACACATTAAATTAATGGCACTAGCCTTACTGCCATTCGCGACCTACTGAGTTCGCCACAACTCATTTGCCCAAGCAATGCGTATTCTCGTCCACATTCCACACTCAGAAAAGCAAGCAAGTTTGTTACTAACAACTTCCTGTCCAGTAGCAAATGATTTATTCCTAACTGGTTTATTCATAACGTGTGGCACGAGTATAATGCTCCCAGTACATGACGTATCTGGTGCAAGTATGCCCATCATACCTCCGAAGCGCACATTGATTAGAGGTCCCTGAAATGACCACTTCGTGTAATTTTGGTTCGAATCATGGATGCTGCAGGACATGCAAACCTCATGGTCATATTACTTGCACGAGTGCCGATGTACTATTTGCAGCAGAAATGAACAATGCGGGAGTGTCTGTCAAAAACAAAAACTATTTCGGCGCAGTCATGAAAGCCAATCGCCTGTAATGTCGAAAGGTATAAGGGGATGTGCATACTCCGTCCGTTGGTAATGCCAGGCTACTTGGTCGTGAGGCAGCACTACAATACAATATTTTTTTAGTGTGAACGTACTACTCAGCATGGTCCCAACCATGAATCTTGTATGAACACTCAGAGTAACTCTGGTAAACTCGGGTTAGTTTGGAGGAGCATCGCGCAAGGTGCAGCCAATGGGAGGAAGCTCTGGTAAGTTCGGAGAAGCGCCGCGCCTGCTGCAGCCAATGAGAGGGTGACATCAGCCAAACCTAGCGTAGCAACAGCCCATGCAGGAATAAAATAAAAAAGTTTGCACATGCTAAAGTTCTGGCTCTCACCCAGCCCTGCACTGCGCTTAAAGATTTTGCAAAGAAAAACATGAATTAGGTAGTGGAAACCTCTCCTACCCTTAAGTGAGGGCCATGTTTGTGCTGACAAATGCAACATGCAGGTATTTGCATAAATTAATGAAGTGGAAGTCATTCTTGCATGACATGCACGGCCACTGCCAGACTGCAAAATAAAGCAAATGCAATCCTTGATGAGTACGGTTAGCATAATGTGTGCTTGTCGAAGCCATCTGTGCTTTTAAAAGACAAATGTCTCCGAGACTTCAACGAGAAATGTGCAGAGTGGTCACAGTTGCAGGCTTCTGGGTTCTAAATTCACAAGAAACTTTGTTCGTTTCTTTCATCTTTCAATGTACAGGTAGCACAGGTTCCTGCTGAGCAAACTCAGCTTGTTGCATAAATGGCTCAAAGCGATGGGGCAAACGGACTTCAGGCCTAGCAGGCACCAGACACTGTGCACAACTCACTTCGAGTCAAGCGCCTACGGATGCTTCGGATCTCAAATGAACTGTGTGCGTAGCTGCACTACACTACCACAAAGCACACAAAACATCAGTAAAAACTACAGTGATGAAAATGAAACTGAACCCAAAAAATCCTATCTGTAGCATAGTCAACAAGCCACTAGATGTCAATTTGGTGTGCTGTCTGATCTCAACTGAACTAAGTGCGTAGCTGCATAACTACAACCCCACAAAGCGCACAAAACATATATGAAAATGAAACTGAACAACCAAGAAATCCAATCCGTAGCACAGTCAACAAGCCACCAGATGTCAATCCGAAGCCTCTATCTTGCTGGCATGCCTCGGGCATCCCTGATGGATGAAGTGCACAGCTGCCAGCTCTCTCTATAATTAATAAATAGTAAGAAACTCTTATGACCAAGGCAGCTATGGGAAATGGTGCCCTGGACTAAGGGCTCCACCCTCTGGGGGCCTCGCTCCAAGCTTGGCTCTGAATAAAAGTTTTTTTCTCTCTCTCTCTCTTTTCCGCAGGGAGCCACTTCGCATGCGCAGATTGCCCTGAGGCCGCCACAAGGTGCCAGGCGCCGGCCAGTTGTTTGCACGCCTGCCCTGTCGGGACCAATCGGCGCATGCACACTGGCGACACGCAGAAGCGGCTCGCGCTATGCTACATCTCTCCGTTGATGCATGCCGCCATGCCACTTATGGCGTTTGCACACTGTGGGTAGTGCGGCTGCAGACACCTGCCAAGCACAGACCGGGGTGCCGCGTTTCCGCCTGCTTGCATCTGTTGCCACGAGCGTGCGCAGACTGGCTCTAGGATGCGTGCGGGAGCGCAGGCACACAGCTCTGAGTAGGGGCTTTGGTTGCACGCGCACCGCGTTGTCATCAGAGAGGAGGCATGCTGAACCGAAACCACATGCAGCTAGAGTTCCAGAAACATTATTTGCTCGAGATGAATACCTTGAAATTTCGAATACCAAACATTCGGATCGAACTGAATATCGAATACTTTATTATTTGACCTAATATTTCCACATGCCTAGAAATATCGCATCAACCTGACCGTTGTTAGCAATGCACTATGCTTGTCCATAACTCTAATTAGCAATCAAATGGCAAGCTGCTCTGGACCATACGTGCAGCACTCACCAGCAGTCAGCTCCCACAAGACCTTGTCAACTTCCTCCTGAGCCTCTTCCTCTAGATCTTCCTGGTCATCAAGGCCTTCCATGGTGTCATCAAGCATTTCTTCTATAATTCCTGCCTGTACAAATAAAGCGCATTGGGAGCAGGGTATAAATCACTAGCAAAAAGGGAAGCCGTGAGAAGGCTTTGGAGCACATCTACCACATCAATACTAAACTCACATTTTTTCGACTTAATTCGATAAAGCAAGGTAATGGTACACATTGTTTTATGGTTTACGGTTTATGAGGGCTTAACCCCAAATCAACTCAGGCTATGAGGGACGCCATAGTGAAAGGCTCCGGAAATTTCGACCAGCTGGGGTTCTTGCGTGCACTGACATCGCACAGTACACAGGCCTCTAGAATTTCGCCTCCATCGAAATTCAACCGCTGCGGCCGGGATCGAACCCGCGTCTTTCAGGTCAGTAGCCGAGCACCATAACCACTGAGCCACTGCGGCTGCGCTAATGGTTCCAATTGGAATAGTCTTTTTATATACTGTGCTTTACACTTGGCATGCAATGCTATGGAGGCTGTGCAAGAAATGTGCTTGCAAAAAGTGTGTTGCTCCTGTTTCACAATGCCCCACTGAAGGGTATAATGAGAACATGGTAGAATACTAAGCAAAATGGAAGAAACTGCACTATGCAACATTTGGTGGCACATCCGTAAATAATTGCTTTGCTAATGTCATAACATGTTCAATTATTGTCTGGTCTTATTCTGCAGAGTTATGGTTTTTCCAGGTTTATGTAAAGTTATCTATGGGTGCACATGAAACTGAGAACAGTGCTGGCATACAAACATTAGCAAGGCTATTTCATCTGCCACGCAAAGGTAACTGCAGAGTTTTGATGGACCAGCACTGTGATGGACCAACAGCCACCTTATCTATGCATTATATGGGCAAAATATGTAATGCATAGATCAGACAATGGCTGGCCCATCACAGTGAGAGTGGGTACATAACGAAGGAAAAGATAATTGGGTGATGGCAGAGAATCAGTTCAATAAGGTCGAGAAATCGGCAGATGTAGCATGGCCATAGCTTGCATATGAGAGAAATAACTGGAGATGGGATCCAGTGGGTCCTCCATCCTGGCCGCTGATGATAAAGTGCCCTTAACTGTGCACAGGATGGTGCCAGGGAATTCGTAGTGGGGTGGCAAGGAGAAAGGTGGTGGGGGGGGGGGGGGGGGGGGGGATTAAATTTTAGGTAGATATGATCGCTGTTTCGCATTGCTGCTTATAAAATAAAATGCTGCAGTAGAAGCATCGTGTTTTCGCTTTCCACTTGGGGGCCTAATACAGGCTCCATTATCAGGCAACGCCGTCCTTGTCAGCATCTAAATGCAGCGCTCGGCTAGTTTTTATGTGGCCCAGCAAATTTTTGCGGTGGTGGCCCCCACCCCTTGCCACCCGTTGGCACCGTTACCAAAATTCACACGTATATGTCGCAACACTGTTCTCAGCCTCATACTAAAGGTACTTCAGCCTCTGCCTCTCTTTTTCTATGCTTTAACAGTACACTCATCATTTTATGTTCTCTGCTCACTGTGTTGTCTAATTTAAAACTTCTGTTAGATAGCAAATATCAGCCCCTTAGGCAAGTACTGTCAGAATACCTTGTTCATATAATTTTATTTTGAGGAGTATTAGTAAGCTGCTGTTGATTACTTTGGAATGTTTGCTAAATACATTCCAATCCAGTTGATCCTATTTTGCTCTTCTGTCAAATGCTACATTAGTTTCCTGTATATAATTTTCAAGCCCACAGTTTATTTTGCTCATTCATGCCGGTGATATTTTACTGCAATTCATTGTCATGTAACACTGCTTTCAAAATCCAGCCTATTTTGTGGGTCACCTGAAATCCAGTGTTGCTGTAATTTCATTAAAAATTACTTGAATAAATATCTTGTACAAAAAGATAGCAAGATAATAGGCTTGTCATCTCCAGGCCTTTCATGATTTTCAAGTGCATCACGTCAGCATTCTTCTATGCATACAGAAAGCGTGAGGTCATAAGAAATTGTGTATACATGGCTTCCACATGACATCACTAGTGTTTCCACAGTGCATGTTGCAATAAGCGGACTAGACAAGTCGGCAGATTTTCCCTATGATTTTTGGTCTTTTGACATGAACACAGTCTTTAAGGTCACCTGACATCAATGTACCTCCACCAGCAGCTTTACCACAGCCGCTGCTTGTGAAGCTTATCTTACTTCTCACTTAGTAACTGCCAGAATTTGCATTCGTGAGAAACCAGTACTTCTAGTAACAGCTTTTCTGGTTGGCTATTATAAAATCCAGCATGGAATTCTTCTACCTTCACTAACCTATTCATGTTCCTAACTATATTGCCGTCAACATTTCTGTTACATATAACTGGCTTTTCCCAATGCCCGGCTTTCTCCTTGCTGCTTTCATGTTTCCTTCGCGCTGTAGCGCTTCCACCTGACTGATAGTCGCTGTTCCGCTCCGCACATCATTGAAACCTCAGGTGGCAGTGGCAGCCGCCTTGAAGCAATAATAGGCTTTCTGCATCTCACCACTTACACGCATCATTTCCTTTGACAGATCGCGCATTGTCTGCGCTACTTCGGGCACTTTGATCAACTGCTGCATGCTCTTCATAACTTCGGTACTCCTCTGCATTGAGCCAGCCAACCGAAGGGTCGCTGCAAACAAAATTCAGTTACAGCGACAACCTACCAGCGGAAATGCATTCACAAGGTGAACGGAGGCTCTGGCTTACCGAGCTGATGGTTCATGCTCATCACGACGGAGTTCAACTGCGCCTTGGAGGCGTGGATCCTGCTAATAGCTTTACGAGCACGAAGCACTTCCTTAGCCAGGATAAGGCAAACTTCTTTGTCGTTCTTTTTTGCAGCTTCCTTCAGGGACTTCTTCACGCCCTCCTCTTGTCGCTGTATAGCTGTCAATGCAACGTTCAATCACAGGGTAAAACGCTATTTCAACTTTTTCGATTCAGCCAACGATGACACGCAACATGAAAGCTACTGCAACACGCAGAGGACCTGAATCGTACCTCTGATTTGGCGATCCAACTGGTAACCTTCCTTTCTGAGCTTTGAAGTCCATTCTCGAACCTAAAAACCAAAAATGCCACCAGTGAAATGACCGCTCCCTCTAAACTGTTACTAGTACGGGAACGCAAATTGCTGCGCATAAATACTCCTTATCAATACCTGTTCTTTCGGCGATCGCTCTGGTGTTTTTCCAAAGAGTCCCATTAGTACTCCAAACACTTCAACTTCCGTGCATTCACATGAATACTGCGAAACTTTAAACCTACTGACACCACCTCCAACCACTTCTACAACGACGGCGAAAGAGAACAGGAAAAAAAAAAAAAGACTTGATCAAAACCGGAAGTACACATAACCGAACTGATAGTGATAGCTTTCTATCTGGAGATGTAAATGCACAGTGTTTGAAAATTTGTAATTATTTTTTTATACACCTATTCAACAAAATGTTCATACGCGTATTACGAGTGAAAAAAGAAAAACAGTAGCAAAGACTGCATAGGTGAAAAAAAAAAAAAGCGGGGTTTTTGAAGTCGTGCTGCCGGCAATACGCCTCACGCACAGTTCATGGTTTTATGGTTTATGGTTTATGGGGGATTTAACGTCCCAGAGCGACTCAGGCTATGAGGGACGCCGTAGTGAAGGGCTCCGGAAATTTCGACCACCTGGGGTTCTTTTACGTGCACTGACATCGCACAGCACACGGGCCTCTAGAATTTCGCCTCCATCGAAATTCGACCGCCGCCGCCGGGATCGAACCCGCGTCTTTCGGGCCGGCAGGCGTGCGCCATAACCACTTCTGGAGGCTGTGCGCTAAAAATGACGTTCACAGGAAAAAAGGAGACAACAGGAAAGAAGCGCAACTTTCAACTTTAATGACGACAAAAGAAGCCAGGCGCACTTATATATCACCTGTTATCCAGAGATATGCTGCATGAGAGAGCGTCAGCCTAATCACCAAACACGATAAAGAGCAAAGGGGCATTTTTCAGTGAGATTAAAAACCTATGAAGGTGAACATATCAACACGTGCCGAAGTATGGGCTAACAACAATGCATTACAACATGAGAATACAGACCTGCATGAAAGATGTTAATGAAAAAGAAGAAGTGCGTAACAACATGAAAAAATGAATAACAAAAAATTTTGACATACAAAGGAAACAAGAGAGACGGGGAAAAAAACCGTGTAAAGGGTGGCAGAAAAAGTTAAAGGCACATTAAAAATTCTAAAACCAACCAAAACACATTTATTTTATTTATTCAAAATACCCCCAAAGGCCCTCATTTGAGGGTATTACATGGGGGGAGTAAGTACAAAGCATTGTTATAAGGTTAAAGATATTGCACTAAAATAAAATAGAAATCACAAAATATTAATCATAAATAGGCATTCACAGAAAGGGTCGCAACAATGCACATAACAGCAAAATTTGAGCATAAATAACAGCACCGCTAGAAAAAGAAAAAGACAACACTGGAAAAGGTGCGCTGAAGTACAAAAAAAAATATAAAATAAAAAGAAGACAAGGCGGAAGAAAAGAACGCTCAAAAAATACCTTTTTAGTTGTTGAAACATGAGTGCATAAGATGTTGGAATTTATTTAGATCAGATTCAGTGGCAATTTCTGATGGCAAAGCGTTCCATTCGGTTATTGTGCGTGGTAAAAAAGAATAGGCATAATGGAATGACTGGCAGTTAATGCGTTTAACTTTGTAAGGATGATCGCGACGTGGAAAGATAACTGGCGGTGGCTGAAAGAATTCATCATGAAGGGAAGGATGGTGATAAAGCTTGTGGAAAAGTGACAGACGGGAAATTTTTCGGCGCAGTGCTAAGTTATCTAACTCGGCTTTAGTCTTCAATGAGGTGACGCGAATGGTTTGAGAGACTAGATATAACCATCCAAATAGGATAGTTCATTCCTAGAAAGGTTAATAGATGGCGTGCTAACGCGCTTGCCTTTCTTAGGTCAATGAAAAAAGCCTCAATTACTTCTCCCTCAGTCTTGTCTGGGGCCTTAGCTAGAAACTTTGTTTCATTAAGCTTGGGGTAGCAGTTTTTGCAATTGTTACAGTGTAACGGAAGGTTACCTCCAGATCTGTTCTTCAGGGTGACGTTGTGCTTGCGGGCGTGCTCATTAAAACATTTCCCGGTTTGCCCCACATACACTTTGCCGCACGTCAGGGGGATCTCGTACACAACATTGGCAGTGCATTGGGTGTATATAGTTTGATGTTTGATATTACAGACCTTCTTAACGAGCTTCTTGGTCACCGTCGGACATAATTTTGCTAGTTTGCAGGGAGCCGAAAAAACCAGCTTACCCTGTCACGAGACGCAACTTTCTTCAAATTGTGCCAGAGACTGTGCAGGTAAGGCATTACCTGCACAGGTTTTTGTTCTGTGTCGTGTTTAGCTTGGTCTGAATTTTTTATCTTTTTCAAAAGGTTTTCAGACATGCCGGTGACCAGGTGGGCTGGATAACCTGTAGATAAAATCCGGTCAATCTGGGACTGGAAGCTTTCAAATCAAAATCAAATCAAATCAAATCAAGTTTATTTCGTATTTACAGTACATGGTTTATGGGGTATATACATCAGGAGGCCCAAAAGTCGAGACTGCAAATAGGGCCTCCTATGGCTACATGAACAGAATACATAAACCGGCGCATGCACAACAATTCGAGGTAAAAAAAAAAGGAAGGCAAATAAAGCGACAAAAAGGAAAGAAGTGTACAGCAAATGAATGTTACATAGTGATTGCAAACACAAAAACGTTATTAAACATCTAAGGATTCAAACAAGTGGTGTTTTAACATTTTTTTGAATTTGTACAATGACATTGGGGTTTTCAGTGAAGGGGGCAAATTATTCAAAGTGAAGATGGTAAAGAACGATGTAGTTTGCTTTCCATAATTAGTCCGTACTTTTGGCAACAATAAATTGTTTGACAAAGCAAAACGCGTGACGTTATTATTTGTAATTATATTTTCAGGGACAAAATTAACACATATGTACTTATTGATGACTTTGAAAAGAAAAAACCAGGACCTGAAATTTGTGAAGATGTTCAAGGGGCAGGACATGTAGTGAATGGAACAAAGGTGCAGACGGCTGGGTAAAAGAAGAGAAAGTGATGATTCTAAGTGCTTGTTTTTGCATAGAAATGAGTATAGAAAGATGAATTCTGTATGTGCTACCCCATGAAGTGATACAGTAATTAATATAGGAGTGTATGAATGCGTAATAGATTGAAAGCAACGTATCTAAGCTAAAGAACGGCCTTGTTCTGATGAGAGCCCTTATTCCGAAACGAATTTTATTAACAACGGAGGCAACATGATGATTAAACTTTAGGTTCGAGTCAACTATCACACCTAGAAATGTAGCAGAATGTGTTTGCGGTATTGAAACATTGTTGATAGTTATTGATAAATGTGAAGTAATTTTTCTTTGAGGGGCGTGAAATACCACAAAACTGGTTTTAGACGGATTAATTTTAATACAGTTAGCGTGACTCCAGTTCTCTAAAGAATGCAGCAACGAGTCAAGATTTGTGGTTAATTCAGAAGACGTGTTACCAGTTGCCATGATGGTTGTGTCGTCAGCGTACAAGAGACATTGGGTTGTATTTAAGTAAGTCTGAAGGTCATTAATATAGGTTAGAAAAAGGAGGGGACCTAGAATTGAACCTTGGGGCACTCCTTTATTAATTAGTCTAGGAGATGACAATATACCTTCAATGCACACGCTCTGGTACCTGTCGGATAAATAACTTTTGATCAGGGTCAACGCCGGGCCTGTAATACCATAGCTTTCGAGTTTAGAAAAAAGAATGCAGTGATTAATATTATCGAAGGCTTTGGTATAGTCTATGAAGACAGCGCCGGCTATCATACCGCTGTCAAGTTGTGTTTTGATCCAGTCAGAAAAATATAATAGGGCACTTTCCGTTGAATGACCACGTCTAAAACCGAATTGAAAAGGAGACAAGATATTAAATTTGGCGTAATAGGAATGTATTTGTATTTCTAGTAGCTTTTCTACAACCTTGCTTAAGAAGGGAAGTATAGAAATAGGGCGGTAATTCTGCATTTGCGATCGGTCGCCTTTCTTAAATATTGGAACTATCTTAGCCCGTTTTAATTGAGTAGGGAAAACTCCTGTTTCAAAAATGACATTGATAACGTGACAGAGAGGCTCGCAAATTAGGTGCTTGACACCTTTAATATGGGAAGAATGTATATTGTCTAATCCAGCACCTGTGTTATTTAGGTTGCTTATTACACCTAAGACTTCCTGAGGCGTGCATGCTCTTAGAAAGAAGGACTGTGGCTGACGTGATAGAACAGGAACTTCAACGCTTTGAACTGTTTCAGACGAGGAAAAATATTCACAAAACGCATTGGCTATTGGTAAGGGGTCGCGCAGAGCTGAATCATCTTTCTCGATAGTCTTAATAGATTGTTGACTAGGTCTCGTGTTTATGAATTGATTAATCAGTTCCCACTTTCTTTTCGCATTACTACTGCTTTCGATAAGCTTGGTTTTAAAAAACTTTTTTTTGCATTTTTAAGAGACTGGTTTATTTGTTCAGATAGAATCTTGTAGCGATGTAAAAGACGCGTATTAAATGGTTGTCGTTTTGTTTTTCTATATAAGTTCTCTTTTTTCCTCAATGATTCCAGTATATGTGGGGAAACCCAGGGACGTCAGCGAGGTGCGCGATACCTTTTGGTCGTTATATGTCTTGTACAGGATGTAACTGCAGCTGTTATGAGACTTGAGAACATATCAATGGCCTGTTCACCGTCTGAGCTTGAAAAAATTGCTGAGAAATCTGCCCGTGTTATTTCATCATTGTAAGCCTGCATATCTAGTTTCGTCTGAACATAATTAGTTTTGTAGTCATGATGGGAGCTAAAGTAAAAAAACACCGGATAGTGGTCAGTGATGTTGACCTCTGCGACTCCCACATTCGGCGAAAGCTCAACATTAGATAGAATAGTGTCCAACAAAGTATATGGATTATGCGGTACGCATCGGGTCGGTATGTTTACAAGAGACTCAAAGCCAAATCCACTAAAGCAGTTAATGAACTCTTCATAACCTGGGCATGTACCATCAAGTAAATTAATGTTGAAGTCACCCAATATTAGCGCGTTCTTGTTTTCGATAGATATTTTATCAAGCGTAGCAGAGAAAGAGTCGCAAAAGTCAACAGTTGAACAGGAAGGGGAGCGATAGACAGTGCCCACGATTATTTTCTTTTTGTTGTACTGAGGCAAAAAATTTTCAATTTCCAGCCACAAGGACTCACACTTATTCACGTTATTCCTTAAATCATCCCGCCTATTGTATGAGAGGGAGGATGAAACAAACATGGCAACGCCCCCGTGGGGACTGCTACTGCGATGGAGAAATTCAGCATTGTAACCTTGTAAGCAGAACAGTTTTTCGTCTTCTGGGTGAAGCCAAGTTTCCGAGAAACAGATGATTGAAAAGTGATGGTTTGTTAACTGTAGGAAGGTAGCAACCTCATCGAAATGTTTCCTTAGGCTCCGGACATTAAAATGTACAGCCGAAGTAAGATTGTTTCCGCCTAGTTTATTTGCCAAATCTGAAGTTGAAAAATAATGCATTCACTAGACGGCTGATGCGGTTGAAGCTTCAGAAAAAACCTGCAGATCCTTCTCGGATGTTATCCTGAACACAGTGCTGTCTGTTGACTGACGTGCGCCCCTATATTGTGGGCGCATGATTTTTCTAATGCGGATTTCATGCAAAGGGATACTAAGCCACGCTTGACCAGCTTGGAGTGGGCACTGTCATAATTCAAAATTGGTTTCTTTGAGCGCGGCTGATAAGCCCAACACACATGCGCATTTGTAAATATAAGTTGAAGGTCCAGAAACTGGAGTCGATCATTTTTTGCCCGTTCATGCGTGAATTTTAGGCCCCTCGATAAAGAACCAAAGGCTGTGAGAGTTTGATTTATAAGTGTATCTGCGGCACAGTGTGTAGGCACATTAAGAAGGATAAGATAGTCGTCGACGTATCGGAAAATACGTGCTATCCCTGTTTCCTTCAAGCTGGCTTCAATGCGACGGTCAAATGACGCCAGAAAGATTTCACATAGGACCGGAGCAACTGACGAACCTATACAAATTCCCATCTTTTGTAAGTAAAACTCTTCCCGGCGGGAAGAATTTTTTTTTTTCAAAATTCAAATCCTCCGTAAAAGGCTTCCTCCGTGAGCAGGAACATGATTTTATGAAAACCCCAGCGAATCTCACAAAGGAAGCCAATAGGCGCGCAATGCTGGCCAGGGCCGCGGAAGGATCCTGAAGCAAATTACTGCTTAAGAGGGCACCGCATACGACAGCCACAACTTCTCCTTCATGTCTCCCGCGCTAAATTGTGATGACATGTGACATGGAACTCGCAATGCAAGGCGACCCACACATGTTCACTATGAACTGCAACTAAATCACTCTTCGCGTGTTTAGTAATTTGACTCTGTCGGCTAACGAAACAGTCCTGCCTCGTCTCCCACGAATAAATTTGTCCACCTTCGAAGCGCATGTTGAGTCATCAAATTCTCATGCAGATGAATATATACAAGGTTTACAAAAAGGTATAGAACTCCGTAAATCCCTCAAAGGGTAATACTTCACACTGACGCTGATTTTGCGGCGAAGTATTCTGGATTATTCTGTGTGTAAGTCATTCAAATCATCCACTCTGCGCCGAACCGGCAATACCTATTGTCGCACAAATTTGTCTTGCTTCCACAAAAATGCTGTGGTGCAAACCTATCGACAGTTTATTTACTCACTGAAAACAGATTAATTTCATAACAAGCATGCTAGGATTCCAAAAGTGACGTGTTATGGCGCACGACACCACACAGCACTGGGGTCTGCAATTCTGCAAAAACGCATCGTCCCTAGACAGCCTTTTACTCTGAAAAAAAAAAAACGATTCATTTCATACCAATCTCTCTATTGTCGCTAATATGCCCATCATGATAAGTTGCTTAACGTCACCTGACAACTCGTAAAGACGATGCGAAAGTGCTTGGACCCATCGATGACATTATTCCGCATGAAAATCCGATTCTTTTCACACCTAACACGATAGGGTTGCAAAAGTGACGTATCGAGATGCATGATACTGCAAGTCACGTGACCCCAGATGATCACTCGGCGAAAATGAATAATCTTCACGACAGCCTTATTCCGGACGCAAAACCGATTGGTTTGATACCCAACTTCATAGGGTTGCCGAGGAGACTTGTAGTGATGCATGATACTGCAATCACGTGACCCCCGATGATGACTCGACGAAAGTGTATTTTCTCCAAGACAGCCGTATTGCGCACGTAAAACCGATTGGTTTGATACCCAACTTCATAGGGTTGCCGAAGAGACTTGTGATGCATGATACTGCAATCACGTGACTCACGATGATCACTCGGCGAAAATGAATTATCTTCACGACAGCCTTATTCCGCACGTAAAACCGATTGGTTTGATACCCAACTTCATAGGGTTGCCAAAGTGACGTGTCGTGATGCATGATACTGCAAGTCACGTGACCCCCGATGATCACTCGGCGAAAATGAATTATCTTCACGACAGCCTTATTCTGCACGTAGAACTGATTTGTTTGATACACAACTTCATAGAGTTGCCAAAGTGGCGTGTCGTGATTCGTTTGATACCCAACTTCATAGGGTTGCCAAAGTGACGTGTCGTGATTCACGATACTCCATGTCAAGATACCCCACATGATGAGATTGATGACTCGGCGAAAATGTATCATCTTCATGACAGCCTTACTAAACGGGGAAAACAGCATCGTTTGATGCCCATCATTGCAAGGTAGCAATAAAGTCTCGTCATGATTAAAGTCGGTCCATGTGACGTCACAGCTCATATTGCCGCATCAGAAGTGTTTTCGACCTAACGACAGCCTTATTCCGCACGAAAAACTGATTCGTTTCATACCCAACATCATAGGGTTGAGAAAGTGACGTGTCATAATTCACGATACTGCAAGTCACGTGACGCCGAGTGAGGACTTGGCTAACTCGTATCATCATCACGGCAGCCTTATTACACAGGGAAAACCGATTGGTTTGATACCCATCACTGCATGGTTGCCGTAACGTCCCGTCATGATGAAAGCCGCTCCTTATGACGTCACAACTTGTAATGACGGGGCCAAAGAGTTTAGAGTTAGCGGTAGCGATAACATTGCAATAGCGGCTTGATGTGATGCATGATACTGCAAGTCGCGTGAGACCGGACAGTGGACTCATCAAAATAGCTGTGTGCAAACGATAGCGGTATTGTCCAGGGAAATCCGATACCAATGTTGTTGGGACGCGAAAGTGCCTCCCCTTTGCTGAAAGTCACGTGACTTTATAAGGTGGGAAGAATTGCACATCTTTGTGCAGTTTATTAATGTAATTTAGGTACACACTTAATGTGCCAGCTAAAGGAGTGTCGAAGTGATAGCGTCATTACATTGGACATAACGTTTCGTTCCATACCCCTCATGACTTTGGTTGAGAATGTGGGACGTCAGGTTGCAAGTGATGCGAAGTCATGTGAGTGGGTTATCTGCTGATCACAAAAAGTTTATCTTAGTCATCACCTTAGTGTGAGTCGCTCATCTTATCAGGATAACAAAGGTGTGACATGATGATGAGAGTTGCAGGACACCGCCGATGCATATCTGCAATTTGCTTCGCGCTGACCCTGTACTTCGCTTGATGTGGTGGGTGGTATAAATACCCGACCCTTATTTGTTATGATTTAAAAAATTTGTTATTACTTGCTCATTGGGTGTCTAATGCTTCGTCAGTAACAACTCATCGGTAACGCGTCTTGGATTTGTAGACCGCGTTTTAAGCTTGAGCGGTCTAGTGTGAGAATGCATGAGGATTAAATTCGCTGGCGTTTGGATTAAATGCTTTGGCGCTTCGATTAATTTCTGTGGCGCCTGGATTAAATTGAGGGGAACTCAGATTAAATATTCTGGCGTTTGGATTAAATTGAGCGGGAAATACTGTAGTTGTTCTCATTGCCTCTCAATGTATATTTCCACAATATTCCAACATTTCCTTGCTTACGTCTATTCCTGCCCAATTTACTTCGCCGTTTCTAACTTCAAAAGGCGCCGCAGTCGTGTGGCGCCATCTGCAGAACACCGTGGGCTTCGATGGCTTCTGGAATTCGAGAAGCAATTCTTCCTGAGGGACAGAGTAAACAAGTCCTTGACGTAGATCGCAAAGGCTGATAGGCGCTGGGTCTGATCCTCAAGAAAACATACCACCTCCGAGGAGCTCTTGACCAGAAATCAGTCAACCACTTGGAGGATACGTAAGCTTTATTTCGCACACTTGGCATAAAGGCATAATTTAGGTTCACTGTGTGCTCAAGGAAATCATGTAAGCTGTTTTCGTGCAAGAACCGGAGAAGGCTCCTGCTCATATTGTTGTCGGTCAGCCACTAGGAGAAATTGTCCTCCCTTGACGCCGTTAGTCCCACCTCCTGTGAAATTTGTCTTTTAAGCCCTTGACCGTACGCAAGTCCACAGCAGATGGCGAACATCCACCTCTGCAGCCAGTGTGGCAGAGTTGTTTCTAATGTATGCAACAAACGATTTCTACCATATCTTATTTTCAGGCACAGTAACCCTAAGCGGACAATCCAGTTTATCAGTTTTAGCTGTCAAAATTTTTATTCTGGAGAAAACGCACCTATACACTGCTTCTGCGGGGCGATCCAGCTTACACTCGGTGCATAGCTCCTTTGCCCTCTGCTTGAATAAGACAAAAAGAACTGCTGAAGAAATGAGAGACCCAAGTCACGAAACAGCCTTTGCACTCTTGGCGAAGGAACGTGAGAGAAAGTCCCAGCCCTCTTGTGGGCTGCATCAAGGTGCCAGGGGTTCGACACTAAGCTCCCAAGCACACTGTTCATTGAAGCCGTCGCCGCGACCATGCAGCTGCGTGTGTAGCCTCATTCGAACTCTTGTGTAGCAATGCCGCGGCCAGGCGCCAGTGCGGGGATGGCCTCAGCGGGGGGTTAGAAGAGCCTCTGGGGAACATCCTGCGGCATAAGGAGGGCCGCCTATGGGGATGGGTAAAACAGAACGACCGTCCAGAAAAAGGCGTTTGTATCTTTGCCATTAGACTAGAACTCTTGTTCAGTTTTGATTTTGCAGTCACCCCTACGTCCACGCGTGTTCTGGAATCGGGTGTGCCCTGGATGGGCAAACTCTGACACACCCTAAACCCGTGCATTATTTCCTCCCTCATCCTCATCTCACCACCTATGCCCTCCCTCACCCTCGCGCTCAGAAATTTTTGTGCGCTGATTTGTGACGAATTTCGTGATGCTAACACGCACTGGCTACTTTTGCCTTGATTTTGCTGTTAGAAAGTAAGAAAAAACTCGATTTCTTCATGTCGATGCTTCAGTAACAATTACATTACCGCTGTCTTTTAGGGCATACATCAAAAAGAGTAGAAGAACTGTAGATAGGGCTAGTTGGTGTTGATTCATAATAGTGGTTCAACACACAGACCACAAAAGATACAAGACACTGGTTTAAGTGTCTGTCTCTTTCTTGGTCTGTGTGTGTTTGCGCTGTTGAACCACCATTATGAATCAAAAAGAGGTCAGGTTGGAGCAAAGCAGTGTAAATTCAAGATGGTTCTTTTCCTTTCTTCGGAGGTGGGGGCACGGGCCTCTCCAAACGTGGTTTTCGGCGGTGTTGAACGAGATGATGACTGATGATGCCAGATGATGAAGACGATGATTATACATTTACATGAATATACAAGGGCAAACTGTGAGATATAGCTGAGTCACACAGACAATCAAACGTACTGTAACTGTAACTTAGTGGGAAATTCTCACACGGAGAAAACACTCAACATGACCTTACTTGACCTACATGACCTTGCTTCTCGAGGCGTGACGAGTTCTAGCTAACTGGCAGGAAAACTAATTAGCTGCCTCGTCGCGGAAGTGTCGGATGGCGGTAGCAGGAAACAAGCCCCGTGACACTTCGGTGCTGTTGAGAATGCCAGCAAACGAAAGGGCTCTTCTCGAAAACCAGGTTCGCATGTTACCACGAAAGTGGCATGGGGAGCCGCTGGCATGGGAACGGAAGCCGGGTCGAGCGGTGCCTCATGCCCACCGCTACCTTTTGGGTGCGCCACGCGTGCTTTCTGGTGTTGCGCCCCGGAGGAAGCACGCGTCGGAATTCGGTGTCGCCGGGGTCACCGTGCCGGCCACTGTAGTCGTCGAGGTTGTGCGCGTCAGCATGACGGCAGCGACCACGTCACCTCCGCATCCTCCGTAGAGGGCCAGGCAATGGCGTCCTCAGCCAGGGGTGGCGGCGTGACGAAAGTAGACGTGGGAGGAGTCGAGGTCGGGGTCTTCAGCACGACGGTCGCAACCACGACACCTCCGCATCCTTCGTCCAGAGCCAGGCCGCCATTGTCCTCAGCCAGAGATGACATCACGGGATCAGGCGGGGCGGTAGTCGAGGTAGTGGTCTGCAGCAAGATGGTAGTAACCACGTCACCTCCGCTTCCTTCCTCCAGGTTCAGGCCACCGTCTTCCGCAGCCAGTGATGGCGACGTCATGGCCGTAGGCGAGGCGGTAGTTGCGGTCGTGGTCTTCAGCACGATGGTAGTAACCACGTCACCTCCGCGTCCTTCCTCCATGGTCAGGCCACAGTCTTCCGCAGCCAGTGATGGCGACGTGATTGCAGTAGGCGATGTGGTAGTTGTCGTCGTGGTCTTCAGCACGATGGTAGTAACCACGTCAACTCCGCATCCTTCCTCCAGGGTCAGGTCACCGTCGTCCGCAGCCAGTGATGGCGGCGTCACGGGAGCAGGCGAGGTGGTAGTCGAGGTCGTGGTCTTCAGCACGATGGTAGTAACCACGTCACCTCCGCATCCTTCCTGCAGGGTCAGGCCACCCTCGTCCGCAGCCAGTGATGGCGATGTCATGGGAGTAAGTGGGGCGGAAGTCGAGGTCGTGGTCTTCAGCTCGACGGTAGCAACCACGCCATGTCCGCATCCTTCGTCTAGGGCCTGGCCGCCGTCTTCCTCAGCCTGTGATGACGATGTCACGGGATTAAGCGGGGCGGTCGTCGAGGTCGTGGTCTTCAGCACGATGGTAGTAACCACGTCACCTCCGCGTCCTTCCTCCATGGTCAGGCCACAGTCTTCCGCAGCCAGTGATGGCGACGTGATTGCAGTAGGCGATGCGGTAGTTGTGGTCGTGGTCTTCAGCACGATGGTAGTAACCACGTCAGCTCCGCATCCTTCCTCCAGGGTCAGGTCACCGTCGTCCGCAGCCAGTGATGGCGGCGTCACGGGAGCAGGCGAGGTGGTAGTCGAGGTCGTGGTCTTCAGCGCGATGGTAGTAACCACGTCACCTCCGCATCCTTCCTGCAGGGTCAGGCCACCCTCGTCCGCAGCCAGTGATGGCGATGTCATGGGAGTAAGTGGGGCGGAAGTCGAGGTCGTGGTCTTCAGCTCGACGGTAGCAACCACGTCATGTCCGCATCCTTCGTCTAGGGCCTGGCCGCCGTCTTCCTCAGCCTGTGATGACGATGTCACGGGATTAAGCGGGGCGGTCGTCGAGGTCGTGGTCTTCAGCACGATGGTAGTAACCACGTCACCTCCGCATCCTTCCTCCAGAGTCAGGCCACCGTCGTCCGCAACCAGTGATGGCGACGTCAAGGGTGTAGGCGTGGCAGTGTTCGAAGTCGTGGTCTTCAGCACGACAGTAGCAACCACGACACCTCCGCATCCTTCGTCCAGGGCCAGACCGCCGGTGTCCTCAATAAGGAATGAAGGTGTCATAGGAGTCGGCGGGGCGGTAGTCGCCGAAGTCGTGGGCGTCAGCATGAGGGTAGTGTCCATGACCTCTCCACAATCTCCGTCCAGGGCCAGGCCACTGGAGTCCTCAGCCAGGGTTGACAACGTCACAGGAGTGGGAAAGGTGGTAGTCGTCGAGGTCATTGGCGTCAACATGAAGGTAACGTCCACGACGCCTCCGCGTCCGCTGTCCAGGGCGCCGGCGTCCTCAGGCGGGTATGACTGTGGTATGGCAGTCGGAGGGCCGGTAGTCTCCGAGGTTGTGGGCGTCAGCACGAAGGTAGTGACCGCGTCTTCTCCGTTTTCGACTAGGCCACCAGCGTACTCAGCCGGGGATGGCGTCGTCAGGGGAGTCGGTCGGGTGGTAGTCGCCGAGGTCATGGGCATGAGCGGGACTGAAGTGACCACGTCGCCTCCACTTCCTCCTTCCATGGCCACGAAACCGGGATCTCCAGCCGGGGAGGGCACAGGAATCGACGGAGCTCCGTCGTAGGTCAGCCTGTGGGCTGCAGACATAAGAGACGTCAGAGCGGTGGTACTGGCCATGGTTTCTTCCTCACCGGCCATCATTGGGTCATCTCGCTCTGCTGCACGACAAACGTGCTGGAAAGTCCAATTGGCCAGACCACTGGCATCCTCAGCAATGGAAGCCAACGTCATGGGAGTGGGGTAGGCGGTAGTCGTTGAGGTCATGGGCGTCAACATGAAGGTAACGTCCACGACGCCTCCGCGTCCTCTGTCCAGGGCGCCGGCGTCCTCAGACGGGTATGACTGTGGTATGGCAGTCGGAGGGCCGGTAGTCTCCGAGGTTGTGGGCGTCAGCACGAAGGTAGTGACCGCGTCTTCTCCGTTTTCGACTAGGCCACCAGCGTACTCAGCCGGGGATGGCGTCGTCAGGGGAGTCGGTCGGGTGGTAGTCGCCGAGGTCATGGGCATGAGCGGGACTGAAGTGACCACGTCGCCTCCACTTCCTCCTTCCATGGCCACGAAACCGGGATCTCCAGCCGGGGAGGGCACAGGAATCGACGGAGCTCCGTCGTAGGTCAGCCTGTGGGCTGCAGACATAAGAGACGTCAGAGCGGTGGTACTGGCCATGGTTTCTTCCTCACCGGCCATCATTGGGTCATCTCGCTCTGCTGCACGACAAACGTGCTGGAAAGTCCAATTGGCCAGACCACTGGCATCCTCAGCAATGGAAGTCAACGTCATGGGAGTGGGGTAGGCGGTAGTCGTTGAGGTCATGGGCGTCAACATGAAGGTAACGTCCACGACGCCTCCGCGTCCTCTGTCCAGGGCGCCGGCGTCCTCAGACGGGTATGACTGTGGTATGGCAGTCGGAGGGCCGGTAGTCTCCGAGGTTGTGGGCGTCAGCACGAAGGTAGTGACCGCGTCTTCTCCGTTTTCGACTAGGCCACCAGCGTACTCAGCCGGGGATGGCGTCGTCAGGGGAGTCGGTCGGGTGGTAGTCGCCGAGGTCATGGGCATGAGCGGGACTGAAGTGACCACGTCGCCTCCACTTCCTCCTTCCATGGCCACGAAACCAGGATCTCCAGCCGGGGAGGGCACAGGAATCGACGGAGCTCCGTCGTAGGTCAGCCTGTGGGCTGCAGACATAAGAGACGTCAGAGCGGTGGTACTGGCCATGGTTTCTTCCTCACCGGCCATCATTGGGTCATCTCGCTCTGCTGCACGACAAACGTGCTGGAAAGTCCAATTGGCCAGACCACTGGCATCCTCAGCAATGGAAGCCAACGTCATGGGAGTGGGGTAGGCGGTAGTCGTTGAGGTCATGGGCGTCAACATGAAGGTAACGTCCACGACGCCTCCGCGTCCTCTGTCCAGGGCGCCGGCGTCCTCAGACGGGTATGACTGTGGTATGGCAGTCGGAGGGCCGGTAGTCTCCGAGGTTGTGGGCGTCAGCACGAAGGTAGTGACCGCGTCTTCTCCGTTTTCGACTAGGCCACCAGCGTACTCAGCCGGGGATGGCGTCGTCAGGGGAGTCGGTCGGGTGGTAGTCGCCGAGGTCATGGGCATGAGCGGGACTGAAGTGACCACGTCGCCTCCACTTCCTCCTTCCATGGCCACGAAACCGGGATCTCCAGCCGGGGAGGGCACAGGAATCGACGGAGCTCCGTCGTAGGTCAGCCTGTGGGCTGCAGACATAAGAGACGTCAGAGCGGTGGTACTGGCCATGGTTTCTTCCTCACCGGCCATCATTGGGTCATCTCGCTCTGCTGCACGACAAACGTGCTGGAAAGTCCAATTGGCCAGACCACTGGCATCCTCAGCAATGGAAGTCAACGTCATGGGAGTGGGGTAGGCGGTAGTCGTTGAGGTCATGGGCGTCAACATGAAGGTAACGTCCACGACGCCTCCGCGTCCTCTGTCCAGGGCGCCGGCGTCCTCAGACGGGTATGACTGTGGTATGGCAGTCGGAGGGCCGGTAGTCTCCGAGGTTGTGGGCGTCAGCACGAAGGTAGTGACCGCGTCTTCTCCGTTTTCGACTAGGCCACCAGCGTACTCAGCCGGGGATGGCGTCGTCAGGGGAGTCGGTCGGGTGGTAGTCGCCGAGGTCATGGGCATGAGCGGGACTGAAGTGACCACGTCGCCTCCACTTCCTCCTTCCATGGCCACGAAACCAGGATCTCCAGCCGGGGAGGGCACAGGAATCGACGGAGCTCCGTCGTAGGTCAGCCTGTGGGCTGCAGACATAAGAGACGTCAGAGCGGTGGTACTGGCCATGGTTTCTTCCTCACCGGCCATCATTGGATCATCTCGCTCTGCTGCACGACAAACGTGCTGGAAAGTCCAATTGGCCAGACCACTGGCATCCTCAGCAATGGAAGTCAACGTCATGGGAGTGGGGTAGGCGGTAGTCGTTGAGGTCATGGGCGTCAACATGAAGGTAACGTCCACGACGGCTCCGCAATCTCTGTCCTGGACCAGGGCGCCGGCGTCCTCAGACGAGAATGACTGTGCCAGGGAAGTCGGAGCGCCGGTAGTCGCCGAGGTCGCGGGCGTCAACATGAAGGTAGCGTCCACGACGCCTTCGCATCCTCTGTCCTGGGCCAGGGCGCCGGCGTCCTCAGACGAGAATGACTGTGCCAGGGAAGTCGGAGGGCCGGTAGTCGTCGAGGTCATGGGCGTCAACATGAAGGTAACGTCCACGACGCCTCCGCATCCTCTGTCCAGGGCGCCGGCGTCCTCAGACGGGTATGACTGTGGTATGGCAGTCGGAGGGCCGGTAGTCTCCGAGGTTGTGGGCGTCAGCACGAAGGTAGTGACCGCGTCTTCTCCGTTTTCGACTATGCCACCAGAGTACTCAGCCCAGGATGGCGTCGTCAGGGGAGTTGGTCGGGTGGTAGTCGCCGAGGTCATGGGCATGAGCGGGACGGAAGTGACCACGTCGCCTCCACTTCCTCCTTCCATGGCCACGAAACCGGGATCTCCAGCCGGGGAGGGCACAGGAATCGACGGAGCTCCGTCGTAGGTCAGCCTGTGGGCTGCAGACATAAGAGACGTGAGAGCGGTGGTACTGGCCATGGTTTCTTCCTCACCGGCCATCATTGGGTCACCTCGCTCTGCTGCACGACAAACGTGCTGGAAAGTCCAATTGGCCAGACCACTGGCATCCTCAGCAAGGGATGTCAACGTTATGGGAGTGGGGAAGGCGGTAGTCGTTGAGGTCATGGGCGTAAACATGAAGGTAACGTCCATGACGCCTCCGCATCCTCTGTCCATGGCCAGGGTACCGGCGTCCTCAGACGAGAATGACTGTGCCAGGGAAGTCGGAGGGCCGGTAATCGCCGAGGTCGTGGGCGTCAGCCCGAAGGTAGTGACCGCGTCTTCTCTGTCCTCGACCAGACTACCAGCGTACTCAGCCGGGGATGGCGGCGCCAGGGAAGTCTGCCAGCCGGTAGTCGCCAACGTCATGGGCACGAGCGGGACGGAAGCGACCACTTCGCCTCCGCTACCTCCTTCCATGACCAGTAAGCCGGGATTTTCATCCGGGGAAGGCACAGGAGTCGACGGAGCTTCGTCGTAGGTCAGCCTGTGGGCTGCAGCCATAAGAGATGTGAGAGCGGCGGTAGTGGCCATGGTTTCTTCGCCGCCGGCCATCGCTGGGTCACCTTGCTCTGCTGCACGACAAACGTGCTGGTCAGGCGGCAGATATGCGTCAAGACGGCGGCCGGCGCTTCTGCCGCCACCAGCACGGCAGTGGTAGTGCTGTAGATGGGTCGGCTGCGCGTGCTGCGCTCGTTCTTCTTCTTCGTCCTCTTATAACATGGCACGCAGCCTTCATCGTCTTCTATTGCTGAATGCTAATGGTTGTTTTAGTATTAGTCGTATGCAGGAGGTATAGGGTTAAATCCCCAGTGCCGCTGTGTCCGATCAGCCGTCCGCTAGGTACAAGCTTTCCCCTGGCATGTTGTTCGTCTTCCTGTTTAAAGAGGATAGGATCTTTGGTGCGTATTCATCATCAAGAAAGGCGGGAAAAACGAAGAGGGGACTGAAGCGACAAAAGCGCTTATTCATCACCAGTTTCTTGCCAGTCCCCCTCGTGGGTACGCGCCAGGTCTGAAGAGGCCAACAAACAGAAAAGCGCTTACTCACAGCTTAAGATTTAATCAGAAATTATCCCAAAATTATACAAAATTGTGCAAAAAGTATCCAGCGTGTTTAGGGTGTGAAGATGAGGGTGGAAGTGTGCGTCGTATGAGACGCTAGTTTTCTAGGAGGTCAGCATATGCAAGAAGTGTACCTGTGATAAGGGGCTGGGGCCTCGGGAAAGCAGATCGCGGGAGCGTCGGTGCGCGCCGAGATTGCTGTGGCCCGACTGATGTACTGGTACACAGATCAGACAAAGAGATTGGGGTGGGGTGCGGGTTAGAACAGAAAGACCGGGCTGGCGTAGAGTGACTAGTCATTCTATGCTCGCCTACGCTGCCTATATATCCGATAGTACCGTGGAAGGGGGCAGGTGGAGGCAGCTAGCGCTACTGAGTTTGAGTTTACTTACACAAACAAGGAAATACAATGGTTGTGGGGATACAAGGCAGTCTCTTCAGCCGCCTTGGAGTCGGAGGTACGAAAAGAGCCGCTGGTAAGGAGGAAGCCTTGGGATCCTTGAGGACTGGAAATGAATGTTGTGAAAGAGCCTCGGATGGGACCTGCGGCGTCTATGTAAACTGTGTAAAGGTGTGAGTTTCAAGTGCGGTAGAGGCGGTCAGCTCGGGCTTGTCGTCGTTCTTAGTGAAATTCCAGGTGCATATGCCAGTGGAGTGGTTGTACACGACTGGGACTGAGGGGACATGTCCCCCTTCGTTGTGCCAGGTAGGGCTGGGAGAGACCGAGTGTAGTGAGCAGGTTAATTGCGTCCCTCCCGTGGTGGAGGAAGAGAGCCGCCTGGGGTGGGACAGCCGCTGCGCTTCATGCAGTTCATGAAGTGTGTTGTGGATGTCCAGAGACATAGAGGGGAAGGCCCAAGGCTGCTTTCTATGCTTTGTGGGGTATCAGCCCCAGGCGTTGGAAATCTTGTTTCTTGAGGTGGAGTAAGGGAGTGCCGTAGGTAATACGGCTTTAGTAAGGATTTCTGACGGGCTAGTTGTTACATGTTCATTTTTGAAAGTTTGTGCGGTAAATAGACGTGGCACTTGGAAAAAGAGGAGAGACGACAGGATAGAAGCGTAGCTTTTAACTTTAATAAAGCCAGGCGAGCTTATATAGCCGCTGATGTCCAGAGACGGGCTGCATGAGAGAATGTGAACCTAACAAACAAACAAGAGGAAGAGCGTTAGGACACATATAAGTGAGACTAGAAAAAACCAAAACCCGAATTGGGGAACATATCAACACGTGCCGAGGTATGACAGAAACATGGTAAAAAGAAAGAACATTCACATGGGCTGACAACAATGCATAACAACATGAAAATACGCAGCTGCATGAAAGATAACAGTCAAAAGACACAAGTGCAAAGCAACATGAAAATATGCATAGCAATATGAAAATATGACAGTGATAAGCAACAAGAGAGGTGGGAATAAAAACCCTGTAAAGGGCGGCAAAGCAATAAAAAGCACTTTAACCGTTCTAAAAGCAAACTAAAATACGGAGCAGCGAACGGGTTAAGAGGCTTGATGTAACCATCCAAAAAGGATAGTTCATTTTTAGAAAGGCGAATGGAAGGAGCGCTAACGCACTTGTCTTTGCTTAGGTCTGTGAAAAAGGCCTCAATTACTTCTCTCTCGTCCGGAGCCTTAGCTAGAAACTTAGTTTCATGAAACTCGGGATGGCAATTTTAGCAACTGCTGCTGTGTAACGGAATGTTACCTCCAGATTTGCCCTCCAGGTTCACGTTGTGCTTGCGGGCGTGCTCATAGAATCATTTTTCGTTTTTCCCCATATACACTTTGTCGCTTGTCAAGAGAAATTCATACACAACGTTGGCAGTGCATTGTGTGTACACGGTTTGGTGCTTGATATTACAGGCCTTTTTAACAGTGCATTTTTAGGCACTGCATTTTTTTCGCTGCTGCTTCCACGACGCGCCGCATGGCGCCGCCTCCATGCGACCCTGTCTGCGCATACAATTGTGACTTTATCTGGTCGGCTGCGCTCGCTCGCGCTGACGGGAGTTTCACCTCCTATATAGTCTTGCTCCGTGGCCCCTGCCCACACCGAGCACACATCCTGCTGAGACGCCCACTACACGAACCCAGCTTCCAGAGGCACTTGGCTCCCCTTTTCGGGGCACACTCGAGTGTTTCTCACGGACCCTCGCCCAAAGGGCAAGAGCATAGGTCAAGCCAACTCCGGACCACGTCTGTAGTTTCTGCATCTCCCTTTCGGCGTGGATCTTGCAAGAGCTGCTACCCAGACAACACCAATTGAACTTCCCGATGACGTTCTCGAATGGTCATAACGTCCTCATCCTGAACAGGACATTGTTAGTACTTTTGAGTGCATCGATCGATGGCTAAATGTCCTCAATTTGTATTTTGATGGACGACTCGAGGATGAAAATTTCTCAAATGTCCTACAACCGTCATATTGTAAGACAGTATTGTGGAACTGAACTGAGATCAAACCAGCTTTATATCTCGCACTCAGCTCTCATTAATTAAAAACTGCAGGTTTATTAAACGGTATGTGTGTACGATAGTGATGTAATGAAGGAATTGCAAGAGGCAAACAAAATGATGAAGTGGTCTCGGGCAGCGGGGTCCAGGTACGCATGACGGAGAGAGGCGTGGCACCGAGCGATGGAGACGATGCCCGCACTGGAGCTTTGCAGGGCGTCAGAGGAGATCCGCGCGCGGAACTCCAGTATGATAATGGCGTGGTTAGCAGCCTATCTTCCATGCACGAGCTGGTGCGCTGGGAACCCTGCCATATACCACCAGCGTTTCGACCCAACCATCGCGAGTACACGGCGGCAAGGCTATAATGCACGGACCACGGAGGGCAGAAGCTCTCCGTTACTTAGCGTCCTGCTGCGTCTCGTTGCTACGCAGGCGTACGGCAGAAATAGGCTCCTCGGGAGCGAAAAAAAAATTGAAGTGAAGTTATTGAGTGCAGGCGCGCAGACTGCAGAACAAACAGCTCGCACCCGTATACGTCGGCGACGACGACTGACGCGAGCCTTCGGTGCATTTGTGTGCTGTGTAAGCTCCGAGAAATCCTCAGAAGCATGCGGCGATTAATCGCAGTCTTACGCCTTTCAGTTGACACCACTTCGCGAAGGAAGAATTGCGGGCGCGTTGCTCACGACACGCCGTCAACATGACCGCAGATGATCGACCCTGCATGGTGATTGACTCTACTGTGGTTGTTGCAATTTCTACGTTCGTGAACTGCTTCCTGTGGACTGAAAAGGGAAAAGAATCGGGATACGTTCCACTCAGCTGTAGTCTGTTGCCCGCCGGCTATTGCTGCCGGCAGGGAATGCACACATATTCTGGACAAAAGCGCATAACAGCTGGACGAGCGTTAATATAGAGAAAAGTGAGAGCAAATTTAGCTACATATCGCATCTGTATGCTGCAGCTTTACCGTAGAAAGCTAGTACTCGAGTGAAAGGCGCTACAATCCGGCCTTGCGTGTTATATATCAGTGGACTCCCGAACCGCGCCTTAAGGAGTTGGACATCTGGCTCACTTGAAGGTCAAAACTGCAAGCACCGCGAAATCATTACCAGGTAACGTAGTGAAACTTTCGCTTAAAAATATGTTTGTCAGAATCCAAGCCGAAATAAGCAAAAATAAAGCTGTTTCACAATCCCTGTGCACACTACCCACAAGAATTAAGCAAATAATAGCGCTCATTATATAGGTGAGATCCTCATCGGACGTCCTGAAAGCAGATCAAAGATCTTTCAGAAGTAATTTGAGAAGGTCCTGAAGATGTACTCAGGCTGGAAAACAGCACTAGGTAACACTTGTTTAGGATCTGTAGGTACGTCCTCAGGACAATACAATGTCCTCAAAAATTAATCCTCAGGATGTCCTGTTATAGTCGAGTACGCGGCCGAGAGAGGCCTAGCGTGTGCACCGCAGAAATCAGAATTAATTATATATTATCCGAAGCACTTAAGGTGCAAGCCACCGATGGAGATCAAAATTAAAGTGGCGGGTAAGGATCGAGGTATACTAATAGTCGAGCAAATCAGAATCTTGGACCTGATTCTCCAGTCACTCGGACACAATGGCGAGACTATCAGAAGGCTGAAGAATCACGTGATGCAGACCCTGAGCCTAATTAGGCGAGCGGCCAGCAGGGGCCGAGGGTTAAAGGAAAAAAAATTGAATAGAACTGGTACAGGCGTACATCTTCAGCCGGGTGAGCTACGCAACGCCGTATCTAGATTTGAAAGAGTCTCTAATGAGAAAAAGGGTAAAAAGAGTGCTGGGTCTGCCCAAGTGCACATCCACAGAGACGCTGATGGCTCTATGGGCACACAACCCATGGGCAGAATTGGCGGAGGCGGTGCCAACCTCTCAAATTCAGAGACTTAGCACCACAAGGACAGAAAGGGCATATTGTGACCAAAGTTGGAATAAAACCGGGTAGGGGTCCCACGCAAAAGGTGCAGGTAGATAGAGAAGTCAGACAAAATCTGATGATACCCCCCCCCCCCCCCCCCCCCCGCCAGAAACATGCACCCAGAATATAACAAACACAGAAGACAAAAACGAGCCGAGGTATTAGAAATTAGATTCGGCAAAATTTCGGAACAGGAGGTGGCCTGTGTAGACGCGGCGGGAGGGGGTGGCGGTTTTACGGTGGCAACGGTTGTCAGCGGCCGGGGCAATCCCGTGACAGCTGCCACTTTGCGCGTGCGGAGCATAGAAGTTGCCGAGGAAATTGCGATCGCGTTAGCTTACGTTACAACGGAACGAAGTTTGTCGTCAGTGACAGCAAAACTGCCATACAAAATTTTAGCAAGGGAAGGATGTCGCCCTTAGCGGCCAGAATCCTAGGCCGGAGAAAGTTGAATAGGAAAATTCAAATAATTTGGACTCCGGCGCACGAAGCCGTCCCCGGCAGCGAGGCGGCGCACGAGCTAGCTCGAGATCTCTACCGCCGAGCCGCTACAGGGCCCCTCGGTGACCGAGGATTCCACCAGGATGTCCTGAGGATGTTTCAACATGGCTTAATTACTTTGTTTACACGAGACTTACCTGATTGTTTGGCAATTTTGGGGGGTGGGTGGGCCAAATTTGGTGGCCGCCATCGCGTTGGGCACACTTAAATTAGTTTGGACCAGTTTTGGTCCAAATCGATCGCCGGAGGTCAAATTTTGGGGACTGGGCGGACCAAATTTTGTGGCCATCATCGTGTTGGGCACACTCAAATTATGTTCCACATCAATTTTGGTACATTCGGCTTGAGTCAAATTTAGTAGGCAGGGAGGGCCAAATTCGGGGACCACCATTGTGTTGGGTACACTCGAATTATATAGCTATAGGTTTCACACCAACTTTGGTCCAAATCGTTCGAGGTCAAAACTGGGGGTGGGACAAATTTGGGCGCCACAACCTTGTTGGGCACATTCGAATTAGGTTGCACAGCAATTTTGGTTCAAATCGGCGAGGTCAAATTTCGGGGGTGGGGTAGGCCAAATTTTGGGGGCCACCATCGTGTTGGGCTCCAGAGTGTGTTACACTCGAATTAGGTTGACACGCCGACAAATCGGACGAGGTCAAATTTGGGGGTGGGCAAAATTTGTGGCCACCATCGTATTGGGCATACTCAACTATGGGGGTATCCATTTTTCCCTTTTCATTTTTGCTTCTGCATGCTTCTTTTTCTGTGCCTCCATGGTGCGCATACAAGATACGAGTTCGCTCGGGTATTAACTTCCGGATTAGTGCTTGCGCACTAAAATGTGCACCTCGAACATGAGGAGATTCCAAATGTACCGATGGGTTATTTTTGAGACATTTTGAGGAGATTTTGTTTGTTGGGGGCACGCAGTGCCAACCCCCTCCGTATACCTTCTTACGCCCCAACAGAGGCCCTATGGGAGCGGGCGCTGAGCACTACGACCAGATGCCGGATGGAAGCGGGCCGTGAACACCACGGCACGTGACTATATATACCTATATCGGCTCTTGCTTACTAAGCGCGTCCGACAAGCGGCGGTCACGATGGGGGTCTTGAAGCAGCGCTTAAAGTCATAGGTGTCTAGTGCACTCCACTATAGTCGACATTGTCCGCGCTAGAATGTACGGGACTGCATGAATCCAAAACAGGTAACCATTTTTTTTATTTTTCTTGTCAGTGATGAGTGGAAAATATCTTCTCTATAGTTTATAAAATTTCACCGTGATTTTTAGTAAGAATTAGTACCATGTTTTTTTTTTCTAAAACCTGGGACGAAGAAAAAAGGCCGCAGCACTACACAATTGGAGTGAGTGAGCGAATAAACTTTATTGCTCTAATAAAGGAGTCTTGCTGCTTGCCCGAAGATTGCCGATGTCTTCCAGGCTGAGCGTGGTTGTCGCCCCTAGTCCAAGGCACCACTGTCCCTGGCCATCCGGCATGCGTGGCTCACTAGGTCTCTTTGGACCTTGAGCTGGCTGCTGGTTAGCCGGTCCTCCCACTGCTCCGCATTTGGCTCTTTGTTAGCTCGGAAAGCTACATTGTGTATGCATTCCCGTGTGATATGATACAGCGTGGCGGAAACGCAATTCGAAGTCTCCGCTCGGCAACCTTCACGAGCAAAGAAATTTGCTTCCAGCCTCCACAAATCCAAAACGGCTCTACATAAGCCGTGTGGAATCTTTTTCTTTCTTTCTTGCTTTCTCCTTCCCTCCTCCCGGATAGATTAGCGATATTAACGCGATAGGGTTAAAGACCCGTTACACAGAAAGTCCGGCGCCGTCGTTGTGAACGAAAAATCACGAACATGACTCTGGCAGGTGGTGCCCAGAGCGCAACTTATGAGGAAGGTGGGCCACCTAAGTCACGTGATCTTGGGGCGTCATCACAACCTGCCAACCATGGCAGTTAATGATTGGTTGCTCGGGAAGAGCAACCTGGGTCGCACAGGACCCACCGCTGGGAACACCAGCCATCGCAGGCAGATGCGCACCGCTTAACCTCTGCACCACGTACTGCGCCAGGAAGGGTATAAGGACTTCCATGGATCTATGAATGTATAGAATGACTTTCTGTGTATGTGTGAATTAACGCATTACGCGTTGATGAGAGCGGGAACTGATTTTTGCTTTGGCAGTAAAAGCGAGATGTGTCATCAAAACGAGGCAATAGTTAGAACTGCGGTATTAAACTTAGCAAAAAGAAAAGTTTGTAATCTTTCGTCTTCACTCTCATCCGTAGTGCTTGCCCTTTAAAGCAGAACTGTACGGATGCTCTCACGTGTCCGGCTAATCAGACCTACAGAAGTGCCGCTGGCAGCGCAATTTGTATGGTCCGCTGTTGCGGTCTTCTTGTGAAGCTTCAACCGAACTGTTCGCACGACGGTGCAGAAAGCACACTCCACAATCGACTGAGATGAAGAGCGTCAAGAAACGAATACGACCTAGAAAACTGCCTGGCGAGCAGAAAAACTACCGGCCGGTGTCCGCAACAGACCGGGCAAGGATCATGGATGTGTCGAGGCGCGGTGGCGACCTCAACCAGCTCGCTGCCGCACTTGATATAAATATAAAGACTGTCCGGTGGGTTACAGTGACTGATAGAAAATAGGCAAAGAAACGCGGTGGCTCAGCCCAAAATTTCGGCCAGACTGTCAAGAGGGCTTTGTGCGACATTCTTGACAGCAGTTCTGCTTCGACACTCGATGTGATTAGAAACTCCCTAATTGGGAGGTTCCCGGAGATTCAGATCAGCAGGTCCACTGTTGATCGCCTTCTCGACGGGCACGGCTACACACTGAAACTTGCAAAGCCAAGGCCAGTTGAAAGAAACCGCCTTGACGTGAAGGGCGACCGCAGAAATCACGCGCAATGGCTGCAGAACCAAGGAACCGCTCTGGCCCGCTACTCTGTGGATGAAACGAACTGCAAGGGTGTTCACGAAGCTTCGCGAGAGCCCAGCGCGGCGTGCCAGCTGTGCGACTCGTGCCAAGCACGAAAGGCGCAAACGTGAATATCTTGGTATGCATGTCGTCAGAAGGACTGCTCCATCGTGGACAAAGTTCACAGGGCCACATTCAACGACTTCCTTGCTGGGGCTTCGCGAAAAGTAAGCGAACAGGACCCCGATACACAGGCAGTGTTCATATACGACAAGGCGCCAGCGCACAGCCGCGCCGAAAGTGCAATCCTCGCTTCGGAAATCCACTCTGTAAGGCGGCTTCCTCCATGCAGCCGTTTTTCAATCCCACAGAAGAATTTTTTTTCAAAATTTAAATCCTCCGTAAAAGGCTTCCTCCGTGAGCAGGAACACGATTTTATGAAAACCCCAGCGAATCTCACAAAGGAAGCCAATAGGCGCGCAATGCTGGCCAGTGCCGCGGAAGGATCCTGAAGCAAATTACTGCTTAAGAGGGCGCCGCATACGACAGCCACAACTTCTCCTGCGTGTCTCCCGCGCTAAATTGTGATGACATGTGACATGGAACTCGCAATGCAAGGCGACCCACACATGTCCACTATGAACTGCAATTAAATCACTATTCGCATGTAAGCAATCTGACTAGTCTCTCGGCTAACGAACCAGTCCTGCCTCGTCTCCCACGAATAAATTTGTCCACTTTCGGAGCGCATGTTGAGTCATCAAATTCTCATGCAGATGAATATATACTAGGTTTACAAAAAGGTATAGAACTCCCGTAAATCCCTCAAAGGCTAATACTTCACACTGACGCTGATTTTTCGGCGAAGTATTCTGGATTATTCTGTGTGTAAGTCATTCAAATCATCCACTCTGCGCCGAACCGGCAATACCTATTGTCACACAAATTTTTCTTGCCTCCATAAAAATGCTGTGGTGCAAACCTATCGACAGTTTATTTACTCTCTGAAAACAGATTAATTTCATAACAGGCATGCTAGGATTCCAAAAGTGACGTGTTATGGCGAACGACACCACATGATACTGGGGTCTCCAAATCTGCAAAAAAAAAACGCATCGTCACAAGACATCCTTATTACTCGGAAAAAAAAAACGATTCATTTCATACCAATCTCTCTATTGTCGCTAATATGCCCATCATAATAAGTTGCTTAACGTCACCTGACAACTCGTAAAGACGATGCGAAAGTGCTTGGACCCATCGATGACATTATTCCGCATGAAAATCCGATTCTTTTCACACCTAACACGATAGGGTTGCCAAAGTGACGTATCGAGATGCATGATACTGCAAGTCACGTGACCCCAGATGATCACTCGGCGAAAATGAATTATCTTCATGACAGCTTATTCCGCACGCAAAACCGATTGGTTTGATACCCAAATTCATAGGGTTGCCGAAGAGACTTGTCGTGATACATTATACTGCAATCACGTGACCCCGGATGACGATTCGGCGAAAATGTATTTTCTTCAAGACAGCCTTATTCCGCACGTAAAACCCATTGGTCTGATACCCAACATCATAGGGTTGCCGAAGAGTTTTGTCGTGATGTATGATAATGCAAGTCACGTTACCCCCGATGATCACTCGGCAAAAATGAATCATCTTCATGATAGCCTTTTGCGCACGTAAAACCGATTGGTTTGATACCCAACTTCATAGGGTGGCCGAAGAGACTTGTCGTGATGCATGATACTGCAATCACGTGACAACCGATGATGACTCGGCGAAAATGTATTTTCTTCAAGACAGCCTTATTCCGCACGTAAAACCGATTGGTCTGATACCCAACATCATAGGGTTGCCGGAGAGTTTCGTCGTGATGCATGATACTGCAAGTCACGTGACTCACGCTGATCACTCGGCGAAAATGAATTATCTTCACGACAGCCTTATTCCGCACTTAGAACCGATTTGTTTTATACACAACTTCACAGGATTGCCAAAGTGGCGTGTCGTGATTCACGATCCTCCAAGTCACGTGATCCCGCATGATGGCTCTGCGAAAATGTATCTTCACGACAGCCTTATTGCGCACGTAAAACCGATTCGTTCGATACCCAACATCGTAGGGTTGTCGAAGAGACTTGTCGTGATGCATGATACTGCAAGTCCCGTGACTCCCGATGATGACTCGGCGAAAATTAATTACCTTCACGACAGTCTTATTCCCCACGTAAAACCGCTTGGTTTGAGACCCAACTTCATAGGGTTGACAATGTGACGCGTCGTGATGCATGATATGCAGTCTGCAAGTCACATGACTCCGGGGGATGACTCGGGGAAAATGTGTCTTCACAACAGCCTCATTACGCTAGAAAAACCGATTCGTTTGATACCCAACTTCATAGGGTCGCCAAAGTGACGTGTCGTGATTCGCGATACTCCATGCCAAGGGATCCCACATGATGAGATTGATGACTCGGCGAAAATGTATCATCTTCACGACAGCCTTATTAGACTGGGAAAACCGCACTGTTTGATGTCCATCACTGCAAGGTAGCAATAAAGTCTCGTCAAGATTAAAGTCGATCCATGTGACGTCACAGCTCATAGTGCCGCATAAAAAAGGTTCTCGACCTAACGGCAGGAAAAACTGATTCGTTTCATACCCAACATCATAGGGTTGCGAAAGTGACGTGTCATAATTCACGATACTGCAAGTCACATGACGCCGAATGATGACTTGGCTAACTCGTATCATCATCACGGCAGCCTTATTACACAGGGAATACCGATTGGTTTGATACCCATCACTGCAGGGTTGCCGTAACGTCCCGTCATGATGAAAGCCGTTCCTTGTGACGTCACATCTTGTAATGACGCGGCCAAAGAGTTTAAGTTAGCGATAGCGATAACATTGCAATAGCGACTTGATTTGATGCATGATACTGCAAGTCGCGTCAGACCGGACAGTGGACTCATGAAAATAGCTGTATTGTCCAGGGAAATCCGATGCCAATGTCGTTGAGTCGCGAAAGTGCCTCCTTTTGCTGAAAGTCACGTGACTTTATAAGGTGGGAAGAATTGCACATCTTTGTGCAGTTTATTAATGTCATGTAGGAACATACATAATGTACTAGCTAAAGGTGTGTCGAAGTGATAGCGTCATTACATTCGACATAACGTTTCGTTCCATACCCCTCGTGACTTGGGTTGAGAATGTGGGACGTAAGGTTGCAAGTGATGCGAAGTCATGAGAGTGGGCTATCGGCTGATCACAGAAAGTTTATCTTTGTCATCATCTTAGTGTGAGTCGCTCATCTTATCAGGATAACAGAGGTGTGACATGATGATCAGAGTTGCAGGGCACCGCCGATGCATATCTGCAATTTGCTTCGCGCTGACCCTGTACTTCGCTTGATGTGGTGGGTGGAATAAATACCCGACCCTTATTTGTTACGATTAAAAAAAGTTATTATTACTTGCTCATTGGGTGTCTAATGCTTCGTCAGTAACAACTCATCGGTAACGCGTCTTGGATTTGTAGATCGCGTTTTAAGTTTGAGCGGTCTGGTGTGAGAATGCATGAGGATTAAATTCGCTGGCGCTTGGATTAAATGCTATGGCGCTTCGATTAATTTCTGTGGCGCCTGAATTAAATTGAGGGGCACTCAGATTAAATATTCTGGCGTTTGGATTAAATTGAGCGGGAAATACTGTAGTTGTTCTCATTGCCTCTCAATGTATATTTCCACAATATTCTAACATTTCCTTGCTTACGTCTATTCCTGCCCAATTTACTTCGCCGTTTCTAACTTTAAAAGGCGCCGCAGTCGTGTGGCGCCATCTGGCCGAAAGCCGTGAACTGCGAGGGGTTCAGCGCCCCCACATCGGTGCGCTCGTTGAGACACCTTTCTATTCTTCCACTGTGGTCCTTTGCCCATCAAGTTCGCTTATAAACAACGAACTTAGGCGCTATGAACTCGCTGAGAAAGCCCAGAACAAAGAGATTAGCTGGTTTGATTTTTTTATGTTCTAGTTTTGTAACTCTCGCAATTTTGGGTGATATGGATAACATCAAATTTAGATGTAACTGCTACTGCCCTCTTGCGGCGGTTCTCGACAGCGTTGCAACCGGCGTGCGCAGCGCGCGTGCAGGGAGTAGGACGTGGTGTCATTGTATTCGTGAAAAATCTACGCGCCGTGTATTGAAACTTTTGTCTGTTTGGCCCTTATGCGCATTCAAGACAGGAGATTTCAAAGAACAATTCAACACCTCTGGGATCAGCCAAACACGCGACAGAGCTTTAACAACGGTTTCCATACTCGGCCCTACGTCAGACAGCTTCCATCGCTCCTTTAGAAAGGTAAAACATTTTTTGATGATTTTAAAACATCAGTGCGTTTCTTTTGCCGTTTGCTAGCGTTCGCTTTCATCGGCATGTAGTTGAGTGGACTCTAATCTTCCTGTGGCAAAGGTTGTTGTGTGCCTGGGCACATTGTAGATTTTTGTTTATTGACGTTTAGTGCTACAGTCGACAAAAACAGCTGGTACGCTTGCTTAGCGTTAAATCAAGTGAACAGTAGAGTAATATATATTTATTTTGCTTTCCGCAGTGCTTAAGCCTCTTGGTCTTGGCTGACTTCCTTCTGTTTCAAACACAATTCTGTCAATCATTTCCTGAATTGCGTACGTTGGACGAACTATTTCGTTTTTGTTGCTCGCTGGGGAAATGGTGGCAGTAATGAGGATGAATAATTTGTGGTCTTAACTGATGTGAGCCAGCCTACGCCAAGCCTTTGACTACCCAGAGGGATGTTGACAATGCTGGGCTGATTATAAACTTAATTGTTAGCCACGCAGGCTGGTTGGAAGCAGTTGAGCTACGTGAAGAATTTTTGTGTACCTAGTTTGCTGGGCTACTTTGACTGAAACCCTGGCTTAGTTGTTTTGTCAAGTTTCAGCCATTTAGAGAATCGGGCACATGAAAGCTGTATATCTCGTCCTCGTTCTTCCAAGTCCAATGGGCGTGCAAAAAAAGCAATGTGGGCAATCAGTATTGGGCTGAGGAGGCTGTAAAAAGGGTATTGTGACTTGACTGAACTGTTGGCTACATGGCCACTTAAACTGGACCTGAGAGGCATCTTGATTAACTCCATCAGTGATCTTTAGTCCTTTGCTCTGTTAAAGACACATAAAAAAAAGTAAAGCTGATTTCCTTGCACAGTTGTTTAAATTCTAGAGGTATAGCATTGGCACAGCATTGTAAGTGAGGTATTTGGATGTTGAAAGGTGAAAGTGCATACAGCGAAGAAAATCATCTCGTAGCGTTTTGACCACATTCATGGAGGTTATGAAGGCGGAGCATGGCTTACAACATGGGGGGACAAATGTGACAAGCGTCAGTTCTATCCTGCTTGCTTCGTACGGAGCTTTCTATAGTCTGATACAACTCGAGAATGAAGCGGTAGATGCCCCTCAAAGGAGGCCTTGCAGCTAATGGTGTTTTTGGTAATAATGACGCCTCAGGCAGTCCGATTAAGCCGTGGTTGATCCACTTTCATTCACCACCCCCTATGATTTTACGCTAGATGGCATCAGTCACAAAGGAGAATCATTGACTCCATTGGCTGGTGGGGCTCCTTTGAAGGGCATTTGCCGCTTCCTTGTTGAGTTGTATTCGACTATAGTTGTCTGGGCTTGAGTTATGGATATTTCACTCCAATTTTAGGCGTCTTAGAATGGATGTGAGGGAGTATAAGCCAAAAGAAATCAGTCACTTGGTGACCACTTAGCCTTGGTGGTCATGACGACCTTTCAAGAGGTCCTGAAACACTTCTTATCAAATTTGCAAAAGGTATGCACTGTAAAGGAATCTGTGATTCCATTCATAGATTCTATTCACTGCTACTTGATTCACCTAAGAATTTTTCTAATTTGGTCTAATCATTGGAGGTACTGAGTGCTTTCAAGGCTTTCCCCCAGCCCTCTCGCAAACGTGGTACTGGCTTGGGCATGCGACTCACCAGGCTTGCGCAGCCTACTTTAACTGCTGCTGAGCTGCCATTAGCACATACTGTTTTTATGATGCTGAGCAAACCCACCTGGCCGTGACTGTTGCCAGTTCTCTGCCATGATGTGATTTTCTGCTGGCATTCGATCCCCATTGAGCTCATTGATTATTGTTTTAAGTGGTGATGAGCATCTTTTTTCAACTTTATGCCATAAATTTGGCTATTGGGATAGGCACCAAGAAGCATGCAATACTTGTAGGTGAGGAAAGAGAGACGTAGGGGGAGAAAAGAGTGACAGGAACAGCAGTGGAACTGGTTCAAGGGAAGCAGTAATGGCAATGGTGCTTCATCTCTATTGGAATAGCTGTCATGTTGGCATGAGCATAGCTGTCATGTTGGAAAACCTAAGTCCTTCTATGGTAGTGGTGTGGGAACCTAAGTGTTATTTTAAGTAACTTAAGATGTTAAACTATACGAGGCAAAAATTTAAAGGTTTGTGAAATATGTCAAAAGTGGTTTTAATTGAAAGTGTAAAGGTGGTCCAGCAATAAAGGGTGCTGCTGCCTTTGCCTTTTTTGCTGGAAGTGAAGATTCGAATTGCATATTGGCCTTGTTTGCTGTGCTGAAGACTTCTGTAGCAAGCATTGCCCCTCAGAAGGATAAAAATTCCCAGCATAATTTTTGCAAGCTTTTTGTTTTCAGAAGTTCCACCATAACTTTGAACCAAAAAGGAACAGGGTGCGACATCAGGGACATAACAGGTCACACCAAAAGCTAGCTTGCAATCTTGTTTTGAGGTAGCTAACCACTACTTGTGTATCATGCACAGCCCATGCCATGGTGAATGAACAGAGTATAAAAAAGAGCTCATTTTTAGTTGAAATATATCCAACCAGCTAGCTCAAACTTTTATATTATTTATGGACACTTTTATATTATTTATGGATTATTAATGATGGGGTCAGATTGGAAAAGAATTTAATTTTTGGTTTTCTGTCAATCATGAATGCCAAAACCTTCCTGAACATTATTCAGGGACGTGCACGATGTTCAGCCATTTAGTAGAGCCAGAGCAGCCCGGTTTTTGAAGAAAAGTGGAGAGTGTGCACACCCGATTTCTCTGGACTTTGTGCTCACTCACATTTCTGCTATAAAAAATGTCAAAAGCTAAGAAGCTAAAACTGAAAATTTTCCTAAGCTCAGCAGATTCATAAACAGTGGTCAGGCAAAGCAGTGTAAAGGGTATGTTCTATTGTACGTTAGCATGTCTTACTCCGTGCTCTTCTTGTACGAGTCATGCAATTTTTTTATTCCTGTGTGATTAGCTTGAAAGTTTTCTTTTGATTTTGGCTGGATATTTAGAAAACTTGCATTTTGTTGTGCACACAACAGTCAATTGATGACAAGCCTTTTGTGCATGAATACTCACCCAAACCATTTCTTCGAACTATAAAATCTGTTTTGTAGCAACTAGCTCAGCCAGACATGCTGAAGAATTGTTTCCGTGGGTTGATTAAAAAGCTGAGTCATTTATCCACTTGTCTGGAAGCACAAACCAGTGAATGCCTTCCCTTGAATGCAAATCTCAGAATTTCCATCTTAGATGCAGCACTCACATTTGACAGTGGCAGCATGACGCGAGTTAACATCCTGTGACAATATTTCTGGTGGTACGGCAAAGCATTTGTGATTTCATCATGGTGTTACATCGTGGTATGCTTGCGTGAGGTGGACCATTGTCGAAAGTTCTTTGCCGGGAGGGATGCAGAACAGATTTCACACGAGGCCATGTGAGCAAAGGGAAAAGCAGAGAAGTGTAAATTTGACACTGGTACTGATTAATATTTAGAAACTCTATATGGCGCTCCTCAGTTTGTATATGGTGGCATAGGAGGCCCTGTATAGTGGCTACTAAAAGGTGTCTCAGTGCATTTTGTTTGTACCAAAAGAACTGAATTAAATGTTTGTGCTGTATTTAGCCTCAGATATCTCAAAATGTCATTTGTCATTGCATTTCACTTATTAGAAAAGAAAAATAGAAGGCTGGTCTTTTTTCTTGTTTGAGCTACATAGAGGTACAAAGCTGCTGAACTAGAATAGTATACATCAGTGCTGTAGGTTTTTTTTTCTTCTATAAGAGAGTTATGTATGATTTCAGTGTACATTAGAGAACCCCAGGTGGTTTAAATTATCCGGAGCCCTTCACAAATGGTGTCCCTCATAGCCTTAGTCACTTTGAGACATTAAAACCCGAGAAACCAGAGTTATTTTATGAAAACACCCCAAAGAATTATGGTTTTGGATAAAGAAATCACAAAACTAAATATTGGTTGCAAAACAATAATTCTTGTTCAGTTAAAAGAGGACTGGGGAATAAAATAAAACAAGTCTGTATGAGCTATGTGATGTAGTTACTGAGAGAAACTGGTCTTACAGGGATAGTCTACTGTTAGAGATGAGTATGTAAATACTGGCATGGTCATCTCTCCCTGCGATGACAATAATGAGGGCAGAACTCAAGTTTTTGGCAGGAACTTAAATTTTATGGGACACAGAGGACAACTCCATCCATCTTTTGCTCTTAGCAAAAATCGATTCAGTGGCTCTTTTTTATTATGCTGGTGTTTGTCCAGCAGCACAAGATGCGTTTATTGCCGATGGAATTAGATTTAAACATTGTCCCGCCATTTAATTCCAACACGTGATGTCCATACCAAAAAGGACTCCGTGGCCACAGTTTGAAAGTGAATGATGATGTTGGTCTAGCCTCAGGAATCCGTGCACAAAAATCAACCTCAACGAGCAACATTTTGCTCGCACACAGTACAAAATACGCTTGTATTTCATTACTTGGCGCTTTTCTAGCCTAAAGCTTCGTTTTCATTGTAGTAGTGTCTCTATCATTAGACTGGGGTAGTCTATATATACAAACCAACTTCACTTTCTTTTGAGTGTTGCTATGATTGGCAAAAAAAGTCAGATCAGAGCTGACGGTAGCACAGTGCTGCGTTAAACTTCGCAGCTGACCATGTAGTCACATACACAATCAAACCTTGTTATAACAGAATGGTTTGTAACAAAATATTGGTTGTAATGAAGAAACAATCATTTCCATTGGTAGGTCTCATTGAAGGCCATATATTCGCAGCTGTCCATGTAGTCACATACACAATAAAACCTTGTGGGCGACCGCAGCGGTGGCCAAGTGGTTGAGCATCCGCCTCGTATGCAGAAGGTGCGGGGTTCGATCCCCAGTGCCGCCGGGTACCCACCGGTGATACAATGGGTACAAGCTTTCCCCTGGTCTGGTGCTCGGCTTATTTAGGGTGAAATGCTTGGGAAATGGGTCTCTGACCCCACCTTGAGAAAAAGAAAAAATACCTTGTGACATGGCGCTCTTTGGCCATAGCTGCCCTTGCGCCATAAAAATCCATAATCATCATAATCATCATCAATCAAACCTTGTTATAACAGAATGGTTTATAACGAAATATTGGTTGTAATGAAGAAACAATCATTTCCATTGGTAGGTCTCATTGAAGGCCATATATTTGCTACCTCGTTTTTGCGAAGTAAAATTTTCCTGGAAAGGTGTATAACGAACTTCCAATGAACCTGGTAGCTATTTCGTGCTGAGTATGTCGTAATGGTGCCAAATACTTCCGTATCGATTCGATGTGGTAAATTGAAATCACCATGCATCAGCACTGCACAAAACATGTGGCAAACTTATCCCACTTCAAGCGGGGCCTACATGAAGCATTTTCCTGGACAATTATCACCTCCAGCGTGTGGTTTGACGTTAGTACTTCCTTCTCTGAAAATTGGATATGCAGCCTGCTGAACAATGCCACGCTCGCGGTGTGCATGGCCCACTGTGTCATGCTGTGACTCGACGGCGTTATTAAGGTCTTCCTTTCAGTTCCCTTGTTTTCTAATGTCATTGCAGCACACGGCCCACTGCAAATATTTTCTGCTTCTTTGGTCATGCGCTGTTTAATTTTGCAGCATGGTTGCATGGTTGAAACCATGTGGTTGAAACCATGTGCTAGGTCACCGTGTTGGGCTGCAGTGGTTACTGGCTCACTGTGGCCTTGCAGGCAACGATCACGCTGACTGCAGTGAGGTCGGCGCGTGGCGACACCTCCTTGTTATTACCTATACCATTTTCTCACAGTGATGGCTCGAGACTTCTAGCTACAAAATCCTGGTAGACTCAACGCTCTTTGTGGTGTGATCCACAGCATCAATACAGACCCCTTCTTCGAATTGACCCCACTTGTGACTTCTGCATGCCACGCAATATATATAGACGTCATCGAAATTGCCTCCACCGAATTCGCCTAGGTGCTGCCTTCACTAAATCCTATCTGCATAAAATTGGTGCATCAAGTAGCCCTCTGTGCCCCACATGTCGTGTGCCCGAGGATGTTCCACACTTGATTTGCCACTGCCAACTCCTCAACAATCATTGCAAGGCACTTTTAAGTGCTTTAGGACTCCGACACGACGGTCTCGTGCACCTGGAGCATGTCCTTGGACCCTGGAGGGATGCGGCTTCGGGTGCGTGCGGGACAAAAACATTTTTAGTGTTTCTTAGAGACACAGGTTTGGTGGACGTTCTTTGACAATTGTGCGTGCGCGTGTGCTTCATTTCATCATTTACCTTTTCTTTTTCCCTTTTCCTTTCTTTTTCACCCTCCTCTTCTCTAATCTTCTCTTCTTTCACCACCACCTGGAGTAGCATGGCAGGTCAACAAACAGGCAGACCTCTCCTGTTTCATTAAAATCTCTCCTCCTCCTCTGAGTGGCAGTGCGCTTGTGTGCTTGACAGTCAATGTGCCGCTGGTTTCACACAGCCAAGCTGTGGAAAACGAAAGCACAAAACTATTTCTGTAGACCAGAAAACTGCCGTCGCCAACATCGTCGGTATTTGCTTATGCATTCCCCACAAGGCACTCTGTCATGTGGTGAAGTGTTGTTGCCTGTGTGCTCGTAAGCTGTGCGGCGAAGCCATCCATGACAAAATAGCCTCTGTATGTCCTGTTTTACAGCTGCTCGTATTGGTATCAGCAGTCAGAAATCACAGTTAACTATTCTGAATAGGTTTCTTCCTGCTCTTTATGGTACTGTTACTCTGAGACCCGTTTCCTGGGTGCTAAGTGAGGCCTATGCGGGGCACAGAACAAACTGTGGCGTGCTGGCAAGGCTGACTTTTAGATTTCAGAATTTCGAAAATGCAGCTGCCCTCGGTGCTGTGTCCCAACAAATTTGGCTGAAGAGCTTCGTCGTTGTTGGCGTCGGTGCATTACCATCTTCTTCATTCCACTATCTTAGGTGAAACATCCAGTATTTGGTTGCTGCATAGACACGGCCTTGTGGTAAGTGTTCAGAGCATGAGGCTCTCGCTGTGCACATTGACAGCACACTCATAATCATCGTTATCATAATCAGCCTAACTACGTCCACTGCAGGACAAAGGCCCCTCCCATATCCCTCCAAATAACCCTTAGAAGTGCTAGGTGTGGCCAGTTTATCCCCATAGACCTCATAATCTCATCTGCCCACCTGACTTTCTGTTGCTTCCTGCTACACTTTCCTCCTCTTGGAATCCAGTTTGTTATCTTAAATGATGGTTGGTTATCTTGTTTTCGTTTTACATGCCCTGCCATTGCCTATTTTTTTCTTCTTTAACACAAGTTTATTTCCTGACCCACTCTGCTGTCTTTCTGTTTCTTAAATTTACACCTATCATTTTCCTTTCCATAGCTCACTGTGTTGTCCTTAATTTCAGTTGAACCCTTTTCATTAGCCTCCAGGTTTTTGCAGCACAGGTGTGTACTGGGAAGATACAGCTGTTGCATGCTTTCATCTTGAGGTATATTGGTAAACTGCCATTCATGATCTGAGAGAACCTGCCAAATGCACTCCACCCCATTCTTATTCTAGTTATTTCACTCTCGTGATCCGGATCTGCGGCCACCACCTGCCTTAAGTAGACATATTCGTTTACCACTTCGAGCACCTCACTACCAATTGTAAACTGCTGCTCCGTTCCGAGGCTGTTGATCATTACTTTGGTTTTCTGCATTTTTATTTTATCTGCGATTTTTACACCTACCGTTCTGCTCTGCCTGTTTAACTCGTTGATCATGCTTTGCAGTTCATCTCCCGAGTTACTTAGCAAGGCAATGTTATCAGCAAATCATAGATTACTATGGTATTCTCCATTAGCTCTTACATCCACTGTTCCCATTCCATGTCTCTGAATATCTCCTGTAATGCAGTGACTAACATTGGAGAGATCCTGTCTCCCTGCCTGACACCCTTCCTTATTGGAATTATATTACTTTTTCTGTGGAGTCCGACTATGGTGGCTGTTCTGCCGCCATGGATATTTCCCACTACTTTTACATATGCCTCTTCTACACTCTGGCTGCGTAATGCCTGCATGGCTGCTGAGGTTTCGATGGTACCAAATGCTTTTTTTGTAATCTACGAAGCCTTTTTGCCTTTTTGTATGGGTTGGTTATATTTAGGCCGCATACTTTCCCTTTTTAAATGAAAAAAAAAAAAACATCCGTTGGTAAAAAATATGTGATCGGTTAAAACTGAAAAACACTGTTTTCTGGGCATGTTGAGGCTAGCCGACGGCCGTTTTATCACAGAAACTTTCCTACTCTTTTCCTTTTGAAAGCACAGAAATGTTGAGAAGGTGCTCAGAACACAGATATTTTAAACTCATGTCGACGAGAATTTCACCTTAAGGCTCTGTTTCCTCCTTAGCAGTTAATTTTACTGGTTGATGTGCGGAGCCGCTTCTTTTATACACACTGAGTGAAGCTCAGATTCAGCCTAGCTCATGTACAAAAGGATTAACCGTTTCTGTGGAGAGTAGTGGTTCATGGCTATCACGAAGAGCCACAAAACAAAAAAATACGTTAATTCCTTGCTCTCTATTATTCATTACGTCCTGATAAAAAAAAGAAGAGCCTCTCCATAGAGGGCCCCCTCATGATGGTTTTTTACTAGGCTCTTGCCGATGCGTGTGCTTAGCTGGTTTTGTCCCAAGTGTCTTTTAGAATCTATAAATGTTGAGAGAGCTTTTTCAGAGTTAAGTGCACTGTGTCAGCGGAGCGTTAGCAATAAAATCCGGTCAACAACGTCAACATGCAGACTATTACAGCCAAGTATGCATAGTGTGTGTGCCAATTACGTAAAAAAAAATTGCTGAAGGTCTTTGCTTCTGACATCTCTGCATCTTTGATCATGTTTTCTACCACTAATCACCAGTTTCAGCGTCCGCACTGTACAGATAACCAAAAAACACCATTTTCCAACAAAAAAAATAGAGACCGAAAAACATCTGTTCATTTTTCTTAAAAATAAACACTGGAGAATCCACGGCCTAGTTGTATTCTGTGCATTTCTCTGTCACGGTCCATTTTCTCTATCACAGTCTAATATGGTCTAATGTTGCGTGGCCTTTACAAAAGCCAGCCTGGTCCTTTGGTTGATTGAAGTCTAAGGTTGTCCTCTTCCTGTTAGTGATTATCTTAGTAAATGCTTTGTAGGCAACAGAGAGTTAGCTGATTGGTCTGCAATTTTTCAAGTTCTTAGCGTCGCTCTAAATGCCAGCTATTTTGGCATGCGGCAGTCGCAACTAAGGTCGTGTACTACTACAACTACACAGTTGCTATAATGGAATCGCAGGGCCCCTTTCTGCTTTGTTATAACAAGTTTCATCTGTACTATGCATTTTGGATAGGACTAAGGGCCATATGGAGGGCTATTATTGCCAGAAGATATTTCAGATTTCTTATTTTTTCTTTTGCAACTATAATTTTTTACTTGATTTAACTCTGCTTTTTATCATTTCTTAACATTTGTGAAGAGGCAAATAGGCACTATGCTGACAGTGGTGCTGCCATCGTCAAAAGATGGTTGCTGGTATCTGTGATCGACACCACCAGTTTGATTTTGCTGAAGGTGTTTTTAAACTACCTGAATGCTTTAAACTGTAGTTTTATTAAAGCTTGTGCATCTCTGTTAATGTCATGCTATTTATTGCCACCATGGATTGTCACTGCCCACCACCTAAGCAGAGGGGTAGTCGCGTCTGTAATGTCAGGTTTTGTAGATGCGACTACCATGGGAAAGCGACATTCCCATATAGAAAAATTTTTTAAAACTGTTCTGCCATGTTTCTCAGTCCTGCAGCTGGGTATGCTCTAATTTGGGCAAGAGCTTTCAATTGCTGCAAATAAAATATGGTTGATAAGTCAGCAGACTGTCTCTTTAAATATGGCACAAAATACGGCACAAAATACATGGGAAGTGTAGGGCCTACCCTGTTCTCTAAACATGTTGAAGGCTGTCCTCCTCGTATCAATTCTTTGTGTCCTGGCTTCATTATTTCAGTTTGAAACTTGCAGACATAACTCGCTGTTGCTAGGGTAGAAGGTTACTACATTATAATTGGCCACCACAGGGCTGATATTTGTATGTGTTTAAATCCATGTTTTTCACAAGGATGCAAAGGAAATATCTCAAAATATCTAAGTTATACATGTTTTCAGGGTAATTTTAAATGAACACTAAGGATTGCACTCTTTATAATGAATTTTAAAGCTTGGCAGGTATGTGTTCGAATGCAATAATTAGTTCCTACAACACCTATTTCATTATTTCTCATGGTTAAGTGGCTTAAATATCTGGTGTTGATTTTGGTGATTCTGGATTTATTAGGTAATTAAGTTCAAACATGTTTACTTTGTGAAAAAGGATATTAAGCAGTAGAAGCATTAAAAATATTCAGCTGTTAAGTGCACTTGAAGTTCTATCACGAGAGGCATTTCTTTCAGGTGTGTGTGTGTTTTCAAGCCTGCCAAGTTTTTCTGCATCGGTTTCTTTTGCTTTGTTTTCCAGTCTGCCACCATTTCTTTTACGCCACGTCAGCACTGTGCTTCAATTGGTAACCAAGGCTTCTTGAGAATGTGCGAAGTCCAAAGAACCTGGTGGTGTAGTACTGATAGGCCGAACAACAGTGAGTGAACCATCCACCGATGGCTATGGGTGCTGGTTGTGAGATACTAGTGAAACACCTGGGCAGCTCTGAAATCTTATACCAGCATCATTTTTTGTTTAGCTCAAACATTGCAGAAATGTCTTTTAAGGGTTGGAAACACCAAATTTTTGGTTGGCATGTTCTTTGTTCCAGACATTGCATATTGCCTCAGGACGTGCGATACATACTCCGCGATTCATATGTGTGCGGTAAATAATTTATTATCAGATTATTTATACTGAGCGATTTCTGTTTCGCTTTCTGAGCGCCGGTGTGTGTTATGACGTCACTCCCAAGCATGGTGGAATAACAAGCTAGGCGGCCGGGCGAAGGCTGCGCAGGCGGCAAAAAGTTGTGCATACATCGCGCTAATCTCTCGTTGCCACGAGAGATTAGCTCTTTTCTCCAAAAGTGTTTAAAGAATTTAGTTATACAAGACCCTTTTGTTGTAAAGAATTCAGGTGATGTGGTTTCTTTCCTACAGGGTTCCTCATCTTTAGGTTACGCTGTCTCTTTTGACATAGAAAACCTGTTCTTTTCTATACCGCACGATGACCTATTTTGTGCAGTTAGGTCTTGCATCGACGAAAATGGTGTAGTAGATTTTCAGAATACTAGTGGCCTAACCGTGGACAATTTCATGAAGCTACTGGAATTTTAACTTGAGTCCACTTTTGTAACTTTTGACAACCATTTTCATGTTCAACGTCAGGGCATTTGCATCGGGTCTTGTGTGGCACCGGTATTGGCTAACATTTTCTTGGCCAGCATTGATCGTGATCTGGTGTGTTATTTGGACGACAAGATAGTTCTGAGAGTTTTCAGATACGTGGACGATTATTTGGTGATTTTTAAGAAGCAACCCGGTTTGACGCACACGGTTACCGTGCAAGAGACCTTATCTGTCTTTAAACGACAAGGGAGGGGTCTAACCTTCACCCACGAATTACCTGAACAAGATAGATTGCAGTTTTTAGATATTAACATCACTTTAACACCAGATCACACGTGTTGGATATACTCACCACGAGCCCGGAAAGACCTGTTGCCATTTGAGTCTGCTCATTCTAAGACGGTTAAACGCGCCATTGTTATGCTGTGCCTGAAAGAAGCCCTGCAGAAATCATGTGTTCACCTGGTAAAGGACAGCCTCAACAATCAGATTGGCAGGTTACAGAAAGCTGGTTTTCCCGTTTCCGTTGTGGTTGCTGTGGCAGAGAAGCTTCTGCAAAGCTTGAAACTTAGAACACCTCAAGAAGGTGGCGGTCAACCGAAGACCAGACCGGCGGTTGTTCCCTATATTCATAGGGTGTCCCACAACCTAAAGAATGTAGCCAATCGCTACGGTGTGCCGGTGGTATTTTCTGCCCCGCGCAAGTTGGCCTCTTTGTGCCCCCGGATTGCCTCCGGCGAGGAATGCGTGCGAGTCTGCACGAAACGTCACGCCACCCAGTTTGTCAGGTGTTCTGTCGGGGCTGTGTATGAAATTCCCCTGACATGTGGAAAAGTTTACATCGGCCAGACGGGCCGTTGTATAAATGAATGACTAAGGGAACATAAGCTTTCTATGGTTAACGGAAAAGGGTCAAATTTGCCCTTACATTGCGGCGCATGCCCTTTGGCTATGCCTGATAAAGCGTGCCAGCCTTTGCTGGCTAGAACAAAAATCTTAAGGCGCAGTCGTAACCAGGTAGCACGTGAACTCGCAGAGGCTTTTTTCATTGATAAGTCAGGTGATGAATGCGTAAGCGATTCTAGTATCAATTTGTATAAGAAAGAGAAAACGTTCCTGGCATGTGCGCTTAGGCAATGATTGAATAAGAATCTAGGTATATATTTATTTGTGTTCTTTCTGAATCAAATCAGTCGCGAGTTTGCGCCCGTCCTTGTCTTTTCTCGTCCATGTCTTTTTTAGCGCAATTCCCTTCTTTAAGAGGAAGTGATCATGTTTCATTCACTTCATTTCGTTTGGGATATTGCTGCTACGAATCAGTACAATGCTTTTTGTGCATGCAGTGGACACGTGCATGCGATAGTTGCATGTCATAGATGGCACCACTACTGCAATGCTCAGGCAAATGAGTGCTCTGGGCAAGTCAGGTGTGAGCATGTAAGGGTTTTGGCCCTTATAATCTATTGGGTACGAGCCAGGTGTGAACCCCATTTCCAGGCATTGTGCATGCTGCTTCCCTTTTTTTTATACATTTTATCTTTTGGCTATGTGGTTAGTTCCATTGGTTTCTATGCTTCGTTTTTTGTCCTCTGCAGTTTGTACAGCAGCTGAAAATGGCACCTTGTGTGTTACCATTATAGAGGGTGTTTCAAATTATTCAACAAAGATTTTTCATTTAAAAGCCTTTAAAGATAATTGGGTGCGGTGTGTGTAGTTTTATTATACACCATGGTGGACATTATTTGCATAATAAAGTGGAGTGAAAAGACTGCTTAAAAATAAGTGATTAACTTTTTACTTTTTTATTTTAGGGCTCAAGGTGTATACTGCGAAATTGAAGGAATTCAAAATTGAAGGTGAACACAGTTTTTAAAATTTCAGAATTTGCATATCTCGAACGTGAAAAAAACGCTTTTGAGATCTGAAGTTGGCTTTCTCATGTTGCGTATTAATAAAATGTCTGCTGTGGCCGCCGCTGTGGCTCACTGGTTATCGCACTCGGCTGCTGGCCCGAAGGACACAGGTGCGATCCCGGCCGTGGCAGTCGAATTTCGATGGAGGGGAAATTCTAGAGGCCCATGTACTGTGCGATATCAGTGCGCGTTAAAGAATCCCAGGTGGTTGAAATTTCCGGAGCCCTTCACTACAGCGTCCCTCATAGCCTGAGTTGGTTTGGGGCGTTAAACCACTCTAAAAAAATAAAATAAAATGCCTGTTGCTTGAATCAAATGCATTCTGAGTGTCTTTTGGGACATAGATGTTTACGTGATTCCCGTGATGATACGGCATGCAGCAAAGCAATTTTATTAGTTTGTTAAGTGGGAAACTTAACTGGCTGCCAAATGTGTATTTTCTGTGCTTAATATCTTGAAGCACAATGCTAATTCAGAAATTTTATAAGCTGGGTTACCTGTCAGTGTTGAAGACTTTCAATTTCTCAAAATCTTGTGTCTTGTAACAAAAAATTAAAAAGTTGGTCTGTTAATTTGAGTTAATTACTCGCCTGTTCGTTGCACTCTGTTACATAATGTCGGCTATGCTGTATAATCAACCTACACCGACCACTCAGACTTATCTTTCACGGCTTTTCAAAGAAAGATCAGTATTGAATGATTTGAAACACCTGTATGTAGCCCTTTTGTTTAGTGCATTGCATATTTCAGGTTTTTTTTTTTTTTTACAAAAATAAAGTGTAACACATGGAGGCAGTGTTTTTTCAGATTCAGCTACCTGTTAGTCAGCTGAGGTAGTGGCCAGTGATGTTTACTAACACCTCACATCCTCTCCAGAAAATTCACTATGTGCTAGCACTAGTGGCTTAAGATATATAAAATAGTGAAGCTGAAAAAACAAAGGAATCCCTGAATGTAAAATGCGACGATTTTGACGGTGTCCAACGCCATGCGAACTAAGAATGAAAACTAGATATTTTATTTGGATTGCAGGTTCCCTTTGAGTAATACAGTTTCACAACCAAGACTACAATACTGTAGTGCTGAGCAGTACTCATACTGTACTAGTAGAACATATAGTAGTCTATTCTCATGCTTATACACCACTCAAAAAAGGTATGCCTCTGAGTTTTGACACAGAATCATATGAGTTGATTTATGGATGGGAATTTTAGCCCCATTCGTGCACTTATGGCTAGCACAACCAAATATATTTGTGTAAGAAGTTCTGTTTACTGAAGATGATTACTTCATATACTGCTAAGATACACCCAGGAACATAGTGCCAGAAATACATTTAGTGCATTATTAGTTTATTTTTAAAAATTTAATGTTAAAACAGTATTCAGTATTGGAAAGCTGTTAATCAGCAGCTTTGAATTAAATGTGATAGCAGTAGTATTATTTGTAAGATTTTTTCTGTTCTCTTACATTTTGAACATTATGTTCGCATCGCAACAAAAGCATGTTGTGTTAAATTTTAACATGCTATCTCACATAAACCTTACTCCTGCATTGATGACAATTTTTGATGGCCTTATTATGTGTTATACCTGGATAAAGTATTTTTACAAAAGTGTAGGTGTACACTGAAGGATTTATTTATTTTACAATACTGCCGCTCTCAGCCGAGAGCCTAGCAGAAGGGCATGAACAATGATTTCTTGTTCGCGTACAAGTATACGTGTGAGTCACACAAATAACGAAGAAACAACACAATTCGTCAAAATACAAGCAATAAGGTAATACAAAATTACAATAGAAAACAACGTGTAATATAATGAACAACAGCGGTGCACGTCATAGACATAAGCAAAAACAGGAAATTTTAAAGAAGCAACTGTATTTCAATTTACGTATTGTGAGTGCTACTTAAAAGTGAATCGGGAACAAACATTAGAAGACCTTAGTAATCTTTTGTGACGAGCTATAACTGTGAAATGAACCTGAATAATGAATTTGTCATTAATGATGAGCTGCTAAGTTCATTCCCTGATTGCGCGAGTAAAAAATGAATAGTTGAATGTGTCGTTAGAAAAAGAATACTCAGTTAGTGTGTGCTCGTGTTGATGTCGTGTTTCCTAGTTTGCGAATATGAAATGTACTGGGTGGTATTCATTTTAAACTGACAATGCAGAATTTTAAAAAGGAACTTTAGTCGACCTTGTTTTGCTCTCGCTGATAGTGTGTTAAGGCCTGAGCAGGCTAAGAGACGTGAGGGTGAGTCAGTAGGATGATGTTTGCTGTGAATGAACCTTCCGGCTTCTTTGTATGCCTTCCAGTTTAGCTTTGTTAGTTGGTTTGTAAGGAAACCAAACTGTGTTAGCTTATTCTAAAATAGGTCTCACAAATGTTTTGTAGGCCAGAAGCTTGATATTCATTGGAGCGAACTTTAGGCATCTTTTTAGATAAAATAGCTTTCGCAGTGCAGTAGTAGTAATATTAGTTAAGTGTGTTTCCCATTTGAGTTTAATGTCAACGTTATGCCTAAGTATTTATGTTGGTCGACCTTCGAAAGAGGCATGTTATTGACGATGTAGGTGAAGTGAGATGGCTGTTTTTTTCTTGTTATTGTCATTGATGCTGATTTATTTACGTTAATAAACATTTGCCACTTGGAGCACCACTCGGCTATCGTGTTAAGGGAATCGGAAAGAACAAGATGGTCGTTATGGCGGTTAATTTCTTTATATATGACACAGTCACCAGCAAAGAGTTTAATTTTGCATCCTATATTATTGGTTATATTGTTAATAAAAATAAGAAATAGAAAGAACTCGGAGATTTATTATTGATTTAGGCGAAGTAGAGTACCTTGGTGTGATGCACGGTAGGTATCATCATCTTGAATTTCTCTGTCGTAATTTGGCCAGTATGGCTGGCATTGAACCAGCATTAGCCTCTGCTAGATACTTTGCCATCGTGTCAAGTATGAATTGGGGCTCTTAGTTTTTTTCATCATTGAATATGTATGATCCAGCTGACCGCATGGTCAGCAGGGATCAGCAGGGTTGAAGTAACTAACTTCTCTAGCAGTATGGTTTGAGAGGACAAGGTGCTTGCAGTTAGGCATCTGTGACAATGTTAATTGCATTCCCCTGTCCTGCTAACTGTCTACAGTGCTTGGGCTTAAGAAAACATAGTACTGGAGGAGATTTTAGCACTAAATATTGACTGCCACTTTGAAGCAGAACTTCCAAGGGTGCTACTTTTCTTCAAAAGTTTTTTGGCAGGGTTTTGCTTAGTGCTGTGTATTTTTGTTTGTTTTTGTGGACTTGTAACTGGGGCATATCAACTGGGGACTAACAGAGCTGAAGACTCTCCCATCTCAAAATTTAGTCTATGCTTCGTAAGGCTACACATTCCTGCTTGTAGAACACCCTCCTTATAAATCCCCAAAAGTAAAATGAAGTTTATGCCACTGGGCTCAGAATCTGGCAGTCTGGGGAGTTGGGTGAAAAAATCTTAACATGGTGTTAAATAACAGCTACAGTATACTTAATATTTGCTGATTGACTAGTGAGCTGGACAAGCATGATCGGCAGACTGCTAAGCCTCTTATCATAGCCTGCATCCTTTGGTGTATTGAGGAGTACACCTAACCAGGCTGAAGTCTACCTCTGCCCCATCTCATGTTGATAAAAGATCACGTATGAATTTTCAGTACAATTCAGTTTTATTTCATCTTAAAGGCCCCCTTTTGCTGGGGGTACTGTATCAAGGGTGGGACTTTATTTAGGTGAACAAACAGCTATGATTGTTTAGCACTGAAGGTGATCGATAACACGTTCCTGAAAAGCAGATGATGAAGTGATGGTGGCTATGTCACTGGATGGGCCGTTCAAGTTCGGAGCTGCTCAAAAAAAGAAAAGCAGAAAAGAGTAGAATATGATAGTGGGCAGGCAACTTTTAGTGGATGACTAGTGCAGTGAGATATATGGGCTGCAGCTGTGATTATGGTGCTTGGGTGAGGGAAGAATAAAAAAAAACTTGTGATAAAGGGCAAGACTCACAATGGGCTGACAGAAAGAAGAGGTCATTACTCTGGATTTTATTTTCTAAGATGAAATGCTGCTGTCATAGGAGTATGAAGAGTGAATGAATGTAGTGCACAATTTTGAACTGTTTCTAATGCATTGATTAAATACGCTTGATGCGGAGTCCATATGGCAGAGGAATATTCTAATTTTGGTCTTCTAATTTGTGCAAGATTTATTCTACATGATTATGAGTGATTTATATGTGAGTAATTTTACATCTCAGAGAGCGCTTAAGAAAGCAGTGTTTTCTTTGATGCTGAAATGATGTTACCAATATGGGTGTGCCATGGTAAATCGTTAGAGTCAAGGTGATTCCTAGATATTTATAAGATCTTACTAGTTCAGTTGACCTGTTAGCTATTGAATGTTGGAAGCAATACAGACTATGAGGAAGAGAGGACATGAGTTTACATTTACAGTCAATCCCGGACGTATCGAACGGGGATATATGGAATTAATCGTTATATCGAGCAGTCAAAACATCCCCTGAAAATTCCATGCAAAAGTACAGCACTATTGTGCCTATTTATCGATCTCCTGTTCAGCTTAACATTCCATATATCGAACCGCGCCCCTGAAAGTAGGTCTTTGCCTATCGGCACTCCTGCAGTCACTTTTCGCGTGCTGAGCTAGGTCGACAGCCTTTTTTGAACGCAACACAGCCGTTATGCGGGGAAGCCGGCGTACGGTGCATCAGTTTGTCATGTGGTGAAGCCAACCTTGTTGGCCGAGGGCCTGCTTCGCTCACTAAGCTGCTCAAGGAACCGTTTTATGCGGGATTTATGCGAGATTATTTTGTGTATAGTGTAGCGGTTACAGGATTAGATCTGTTACGATAGGCAGTGGCTGGGTCCAACGTGCGGCGCGAGATGCTGTGACACGTGCGCGGTGCTATGACAGCAGTGGCTTAAGCGTTGCGGTGATAATTCGCAGCGACACGCCGCTCGACGGCTTCGCGCGATGGGCTAGCAGCCGCCAAACCGCTGTCGCCTAGGTTCTGGGTTTACAGAAAATTTTGCCCATCTCCCGGAAACAGCTGTGAGCCTAGACAATATAACTGAAGGCTTTGCGGGTACGTAACTTGCGATCTAGCTATTTTGCGAGTGAAGTTCGTTTTTCTAGCGCGGTTTCAGCGTCGTAGCTGCCGATGGCCGCTTCGTCTGACCCATGCATCGAAATAGTTCAGTGAAAGCTTCGTAGGAATAATGGAACAAGAAAGGCTGTTGGGGCGCATATATTAACTATTTTGGAAAGGCGTGAGATCTTGCTTCTTGCAAGTCTCATATGCAACACAGCGGTCTAGGTTTTTAAAAAAAATCTTTGCGAAATGCCAGCCTATTTGGGCTCAACATAGACCATAACGTCGTTATGATGAATCACGTTTTAACTTTGGAAATTGCCTGGATTTTTCGAAATCGGCGAAAACCTGCAGTTGGTCGCGGCAGAGCTTTCGTTGATGCGAGCGGAGTCCGATTTGACAGGCTGCCCCATCTGGCGAACTGCGAGGCAACCAAATGTCCCGGCTCGGCGCGGGGATGCGCCGTGGAGGAGATGAGCGGTTGTCCGAACCGGGATATTGGTTTTCTTGCAGTTCCTCAGGTGGCGCAGTCTGTCAAACCGGCTGCCTCTCTCGCATTCCGTATTTATCTCTCCGCACTCCGTATTTATCTCTCCGGGTTGTAAAAAAATCTGTTTAAGCTCCTGGCCTATTTGGGTTCGAGCGCCGACCACGAAGGCAGTTTATAATGGTCTACGTTTTTTGATAAGCAATTCAACGTCTGAACCTGCCTTGCCTGTCCGGAATCGGCAAAAACTGCAGTCGGCTGAAGCAGAATTTTCGTCTGAACGAGTGGAGCAGCCGCAGTTGTGATGTGTGGCTGTACCCTTTGTAACGGGTAGGTGCAGGACTGCGCCCGAGCCGGGAGAACTCAAGAAACGAATAAAAAGGTGGAAAATAGGGGAAAATTGAGAAAAAAGGGGGGCGGGCTGCTGCTAGCCTCGGACGAATGGCCAGCACCCCGGCTCTTGATTCAGGAGATTGGTTGCCTTGCAGTTCGCTGGATGGCGCAGCCTTTTAATTCTGCTGCTCCGCTCGCCTTGACGAAAGTTCTGCCGCAGCCGACTGCAGCCGGCTCCAGTGTTATATATATCAGAAAAACGGAGACCCTCATAAGCTACCTTGTGGTCGGTTTTAGCCGAAATAGGCCAATAATCTAAGCACAATTTTTCACAACCCGGACCTAAAATGCGGAACGCGCGTTGTACATGCAATGCTTTTTAATAACAAATGGTTTTAGAAAAAGACTAGAATTGTGAATATGTGGATGCGTGCAGATAAGTTTCAAGGTTAAATTGTGGTATCGTCACGCTGAACATGGCTTAGCCGATGTTAAAACACCTGGTTTCGGCTAGGTTGCATAGAGATAAGCAGTGGGGAAATTTTAAACATTACAGCGGTCATCAACTACACCTACAACGGCCTTACAATGACATTATAGAATGGCGGCTATGAGTGGTACAGTCCAAGCGAAGGGAACTGTACCGTTTCAACTTACGTCATGCAAATTGGGCAGTTTTCCAGAGCCGCACATTGGCGTTCGGTTATAGTGTACTATAATATACAGCTAAAACTCGATCCAACGAAACCCGATTTTACGAAATTCTTTATCTAACGAACAAATTTTGATTTCCTGCGGCAAGAAGTGGAAGGGGTCAGTGTTCACAATAACCTGAAGTAAGGAAACAGAAGACCACTTAACTGGATTTGACGAAGTTTTTCCGGGAATAAATGAGTAAAAAAGAGGTCACTTCTCACGATGTCCCGCAGCTTGTTGCCAACGGGCCAGCAGTAATAGCTAGGCGCCGAAGTCACGGCGTGTTTTGTTCTCGCGGGGCTGCAAGCTGCGGCGCTGCGCGGAGCTAAGGACTCGGCAGTCGGCGGCGCTTCCAACCTTGTCTTCGAATCCGTTTTACCAGATGGCACTTTCACGCACTAGCGATTCGGCCTGCTTTCGCGGACTTTTCACGCGGTAGCTTTTGGGTGCCGCTACGTTGCGATTTTTGATTTCGAAGAGCGGAAAAGTGCCTTCCTCGATTTTATGAATTTCTCGATTCGACGAAATAATTCGTTGATGCTCGAGTTTGGACTATAGTTCGGTGCCGAATGTGGGAATGGATCGCTTGCATCGAGCGGACCGAAGGGTAACCGAGCGGCCGTCGTTGTTTTCACGTATTTAATCACTTGATTTTTTAAAAGTCCGCCGAGAGAGAGAGAGAGAGAGAGAAAGACGAAACAGAGGGAGGAATAGTACACATGGGGCTCGCCGGTCGGCGCTGACGCGCGCCTTCTTTTGAGGGACTGCGTTTTCGACGACTGACGTAAGGCGGCGCTGGTGCCGTGCATCCGATGTAAAGGGTTCAGCCGTATCCATCCATCGCGAAGGTTGGCGTCGCGTGCAGCGACGTTGTCTCATGGAGGAAGGAAATGTTGCGCCTGCGCGGCGTAGTAGCCTGCGTGCGACATGTTTCGGTGGGAGACTGATAGGTGTTGCAGGTGTTATGGGCGGAGCGTTGTACGCAAATATGCGGCGTGATGTTCGCCGCCGCTAGGTGCCCCGCATGTTTAAATTGGGCGTCGTGCTCTCAGTTTTTACTCAGTTTTGAGTTTTTCAGAAGTCGACCAGCTGTAGCACAGTGACGTTTCCTGTCATTAGTTTGCCTTCGGTGGGAAGCTAGAAGAAGCCCGTTGTGCCGGAAAATTTGTGCTCCAAATTCTTGGTTTGGCAGTAACCGAACGCCGCGCCAGCGTTCGTCGAAGGCAAGACAGACGAATGAAAGTCGTGCATACTAGCAGCAGTACATTAAAACGAAGAAGAAGAACGAAAAATGTGGTGCAGTTTCAGAAAGCTGAGCCAGAAAATTTCACGTACGCGCACACACTTCGTCTTGGTGCGTTTCAGGAGACCTTCCCTTCGGTGTCCCCATAGCCTGAGTCGCTTTGGGACGTTGAACCCCCATCAACCAACTATTACTGGTCGTGTTTGTGTGACACGTGTGCGTAACAAGCGCTAATACATGCATTGTGCAGTGGAGGCGCACAAAATAACGTGGAAGCATCCGCGGTCCCACTTTTAAAAAAGATGACCTGGCTGCCAGCTCAAAGTTCGGTTGCCTCGACCTAGCATTGCGTCGAGGCACTGTACTCTGTCAACAGTAGTGGCCATCATGCGGTACTTCACGGCAGTTTAGTAATATCTCGCTGCAGCCAACTACACGTACTTCACAAGCTGCGCTGTATGTGTGTCGTGTTGCCTGTCAGCGCCCATTGAATGCACTGACGAGACAAGAGCAGGTTTGAGGCGTCTGCCATTTCCTAGGAAATGGCTTTTGGATGCGGTATACATTAAGGGGGCCTCAAGGTTAAACTTGAAAATAAAAAGGAAAAGGAAGCCAAAGTGGCTGGCCAGTATTGCAGATGTCACTTTCCGTGACAAAACTAAAGCTGAATATAGAGATTCAAGTGCTCGGTAAGTGCTGCTTGCTCTCCCCGCTTGCAGTTGCGGGGTAAGTGTGTAAAGGCGCCAAAGTGAAGCGCGGTATCGCAGCGTGTCTGTGTTGAAAGCCCGGCAGAAACGACGGGGTTGGTGGAAGTGCAGCCGTTTGCGGCGGGGCGCGACTCCGACACGCGGTCGCAACGCCCTCCCGCGGCTGGAGCAGCATGGCGTGCACTGTCGCGTTTGTGGCCGCTCTCTCGGGCGCTGTCTCGGAACCGACTGTCAGCCTGCACGTAGTCTCGACGGTTGTCTTGAGATGGTAGAGCGACAGCGCAGCTTTGTAATGAATGAGCAGTCGGCTCTCGGCGCGTTATATTTTTCTGTTGGCGTCGTCTCTTCGCCTGAGACGCTGCTTCTTTTTGCTCGCGCGCCTATCTTTATGCTTTATGTGGCGCGTTTGTCCCTGCGAGAGGCACTACTTGTTGAGGACGAACCAGTGGCTTTCGCGTGCTGCTCGTCGGGGTGCTAGTAGTTCGCATATTATATAGCGCAGAGATTGTAGCGCGAGAAAATTCCTAGCGTGCAGTAGAGAAGGGTTCTTGAGGGCGGCGGGGCAGGGCTCTGCGAATGTTGTGCGCAAGTGTGCTTAAATCTCAAGGTCGAGGCATTCGCGGCGATCATTCGACTTCGATCCCATCCGAAAAAAAAATACAAAAAAAAAACTGGACGTCCTTCGCGTGTTCCGACTTGCTGAAGCGTGGGCTGAGGGAAGAGCAGTCCCAAAGCAGTGCAGGACGAAAGGCGTCAGCGTATTTGCGATGTGTTAATGCTCGCCGCAGCGCGCAGTGATTGCGTTTCGCTCTCTGCCAATGGCTAGTGCGCTGTCGAGTCGGGCAACGGGGACCTGTACAACTTGCAGCTTCGGCGGGTTTGCATTTGCTTCGAGCAGTGAAAGTTCCTTGCAACTGACTGTCCGCTCTGGGCACGCTCCACGCAAAGCTGCGTCTTAAATGAAACATCGTTCTGGCGGCCTAAGTGGGCCTTGCACCAGTAAAACCAAGCTCCCTGCCGGTGGGCTCGAGTGCATGCTGGGAACTAAGTCCGTACGGCCACCTCCGAGTCCAGGGTACACCTATGCGGACCAACGTTTGTGGGCCACGGGTGTTGCGGAAGAAAGCAAAAATTATCCCCCGAGTGGCAGGCGTGAAGTCTAAAATCTTGCCCCGGAAGAATTCGTTTCTTGGCGAAGCTGCAGCGGGGATCCAGAAAGTGCCGCGGGTGACCTTCCGATCTCTGGGCAGGGGGAGCAGCGCGAACACATTATCGGTACAAGTGGCCGGCTGGCGCGTGGCCACGTGCCACGTCCCTCGTACGCCGCGACTGGCTGCGCGTGTTTTGTTTGTGGCACCCGCCGCCGTTGCCGATACTCGGCAGGACGCGGTTCTCTCGGGCCGGCTCGGAAGCGCCGCTTTCGGTGCCGGGGAAGTCGAGGAAGGTGGGGCCCAACGAGCAGTCGGGAAGCTTCTCATCTGGGGTGACCGGGTGATGCTCAAGAGGGATTTGACCTTTTAAAGCATGCTGCAACTCTTCACTGTTGCATCCTCCTTCCCCCTTCTGTATATCATTCTCTGTCTGTCATCCACGTCTTCGTGTAGACAGTCATCCGCGTTGGGAATGAGTGCGGGTTTACTCATGCCGGAGTTATTTCCAAGTCATGAAATCGCAGCTAACGTTTTGCAGAGTTATCCAGAATCACGGAAACTTCACGCATTACGGTGTCAAGTTCCCGCGCTTTTGACACGACATGCCGGGCGAGGAATGCTTGTCATTATCCCCTTTCAGTCTCTCGCCTGACGGCATGTTTTGCGCAAAGTGCGGAACCTGTCGCTTGCTACGCGTTGGGGGTCACACCTCGTTCACCAGCGTACTCCGGCGCCGCCGTCTCTTCGCGCACTTCTTTCACCTGTCCAGCAAGCTCACCCGTACTCATTCTTCGCTCTCACTGTGACTGTTTGCCCCGTGGCGGTGGCTGCTGAGCCCCCAAGGACGCTGGTTTAGTATCGGCCGTGTTTCGATGGAGGCGAAAGGCTAAAACAGGTTGTCCTTACTGCGGCGCCTCTTTCTCTTATTTCAGTCCCGCCTTTGGGCGTCCACCGAGAGCGAGACAGTTACTGCGCGCTTTCCTTTCCCCAAAACTTTTTTTTAGTGTTCGCCGTGCAGTGTTGGTGGCTAACACTGGGTACCACTTTGGCCCGGCCTTTTCTCATCGGCGATTAATTTTGCACTGCGCCTGATGCATCTCATTTGAAGCAGTCGAAGTGCTCCTTGAAAACTCGCCGCGTCCTGGGGCCTCGTCTCCTTGGCTGGTCGGGACGTTTTCCGTTTGCCTCTCCCCACTGAGTGTGCATCGTTCTCGGCAGCTGTCGAAATTGTTTAGTAGCCCCACGCCGAATGGTCGTCTGTAGAATTGAGGTGGCCAGAGCGTATCGACGTCCATTGCTTTCCTGGGGTAACTGAAGCACCTGGCACATCACCACTCCTCAGAGGTGTCGGCAGCTAGCGCCAAAGCAATACGGCGGCCACCGAGTCGTTTCAGGAGCAGCGTCGACATGCTCCTCTCAGTACGGCACAACTCTGGGGTGCCTCGTTCCTGAGCTAAATCGAAAAAGAAAATAAAATACTTCATTTGAGCACTGATACCGAATTGGATCATTGTAGTTCAGTTTGATTTAAGGGGGTATAACGTCCCAAAGTGACTCAGGCAATGAGGGACGCGGTAGTGGAGGGCTCCGGATAACTTCGACCACCTTGGGTTTTTAACGTGCACTGACATCGCACAGTATGCGGGCCTCTAGAATTTCGCCTCCATCGAAATTCGACCGCCGCGGCCGGGATCGAACCCGCGTCTTTCGGGCCAGCAGCCGAGCGCCATAACCACTCAGCCATTGCGGTGGCTCCATTATAGTTTAGTATTCCGCTGGAGAGGACAAATATAGTTTTTTTATTTTACTTTGTGTTTCATTTCGATTGCCTGGGTGGGTGGGGGTGTCCAACGTTGACATAGAAATTCGTGCTCTGAATACACATTTCTTCCACAGTAGTTTTCTGGTTCGTCGGCGAAAGCTGTAATGAAGAACTTAAAACATTGGTGAGCACTTACATATGGTAGGCACTATAGACGAATACAACTTAAGAACGCTGCGGCTTTTCCCCGTCAAAGGACTTCCTTCCAGCCAATGGTGTCGGCCGATTCTCATGACCCGGCTAGTGTGGCACAGGGAATGGTAGATGAAAGGGGATAATCCGTTCCCTCTATGGTCGGGGATAAACTCCTCTCTCTCCATTGGCGCCGCTCCCAGCATTGTCACGCTTGCATGGTCATGAGAATCAGCCAACGCCACTGACTGGAAGGCGTTCCTTCGACGGGGAAAAGCCGCTGCGCTCTTGAGTTGTATCCGACTATAGTATCACATTTCACACCGGGAATTTTACCGTTTTGATTGAGTTCGATTGAACTTTCTCAGCGTGCTGCTAGTATTGCAAAATTAGAGTCGTAAAAGCTAAGGGATATGTCGCTCTAGAATTTGTTTTCTGGGCTTTTAATGATATGTTCGGCACACCGTTCCATGCTCTGGCGTTTGCAGCAGGTGGCAGTGCTCGCGTTGTCAGTGATGACGGCGTGGTGCTTTGAATTCCGCTGCTCGGGGGTCTGTGCCGAATATATTGGGAATTTACTCTCGGAATGGATTTAACCTGGCATGCGTGCCTACTTGGAGACTGTCCCTGGCAGAAGCCTGCTCGCTGCTTCTCCAGCAGTATTGCTGCCTGCACCTGATGGCAGCTCTGTGCCTGCTTTGCCCCTGATGCGTGCCGACAATTTCCCAGCAGTAACGACGGGGTGGGCTAATGGCGCGTTTTTATCGTGCGGCTGGGTAATGTCCGTACCGGTCCCGCCGGGCAGCAGTGCTACTGCCAAGCTGTCTGTGGAGGCAGGAACCGTGGAGTGACGTCAGGCGTACGGAATTTTCGTGATTGTCACAGACATGTATCACCGGCCATACAGTCCGCGGCGCATAAAATATTACAAGTGCGCAACGTACTGGAACGGCGACGTATAAGGACGCCCTGAGGGTTACAGCTCAGAGGAAGCTGGCAGACAACGGCCGTTCCTGAAGCACCCATTCGGAGTTTTTTTTTCTCGGAGCCGTTCTGCTGACTGACCCGCGGCGTATGTGGCCCTTGTGCAAAATTTAGTTTAGTTTGGCTGGTGACGCGACGTGAAAGGCTGCGGTTTTTTTCGCGGCCTGTATCTAGAAACGGACAAAGAGCACCAACTCCGTCTGTAACGGGTTCATTTGGCCTTCCAGGCCGCCGCGGTGGCTGAGTGGTTATGGTGCTCGGCTGCCGGCCCGAAAGACGCGGGTTCGATCCCGGCCGCGGCGGTCGAATTTCTATGGAGGCGAAATTCTAGAGGCCCGTGTGCTGTGCGATGTCAGTGCACGTAAAAGAACCCCAGGCGGTCGAAATTTCCGGAGCCATTCACTACGGCGTCCCTCATAGCCTGAGTCGCTTTGGGACGTTAAATCCCCATAAACTCAGAACTCATTTGGCCTTCGAATTGCTTGATATATGGGACGCAGCCCTCTTCCTCGCTCTCATAATCGGGTTCCACATATGTTCCTGCTAGCAACTGTTAGGAACTTTTTGTCTCGGTTACACCGACCATTGAGGTGTGGGCAAGAATGCCCCTGGTGATTTCCGGATCCGAAATATAACGTGTGGTGCATATTTCTCTATATGTGCATCTGGAACACAGTTCATCCAACGTTCCGAAGATTGCGTGAAAGCATGTTCCATGTGCCCGGGCAGGCTGCTTCTCGCGGCTTCGTAGTGCTTATACAGCCTCAGGCATGTCTGGGCGTAAAACCTGGTGTGCTGCAGTTTATTGCCGATTTTACGAATTTCTGCCCGACGGCAGACGTGTTGAATTTGTGTCGGTTATCGGTTCCATTTTTTCATTACGATCAATTCGCCTTCTGCTCATCGGGGGCGTTCATTGGGAGCTAACAAACATGATTTACCGTTCATCTGAGCGTCTGTCTGTCTCCCCTGAGCTGTACCTCATCGCAGGATATGCCACACCACCTTAGTGAAGAATGCGGAACAAGCGTCAGATGAAAGGCCCGAAGAAAACGCGTAAGGTGCGGGAGGGTGGAAGGAGGCAACACAAATCCGTCCACTGTCCTGTGTCTTTTTGCGGTTCCTGCTGGCCGGTTATGTGTTACCTGCAGTCATGTGTCCCTCATAGCCTGAGTCGCTTTGGGACGTTAAACCCTATAAACCAAACCAACCTGCAGCCATGCCCCCCTAAGTTGCGTTCTACTCAGCTCTGCGTAGCTCAGCTGCCCCTGCGTTTTTCCTTTTTGCTGGACTCCTTGCATCCCGCTTTGATCACTCGTATTTCTAGCCGAGCGTAGCCTGATTTTGGCGACTAACGCTGGCCTCGGGCACAGGTCGGCAAACGACCTCGGCCCGCCGTGTATAACCGCTGCATTGCCAACTGTGCAAGCTGTGAGCCGTGGTCTACCCGCTCACAACCGTGTTGAATTCCGGCAGAAACCAGTGCCAGCCGCATTCTTTAGTTACGAAATGGCGAGCCGCAGGAGTTTCTGCTCACGACTGCATGTGGCGAATTCATCGCGGAAATGACGATTGCGAACAGCTCGATATTTGGGAGGACTGCATGATTTTTGTTGGGGTGAGCATGTTTTGTAGCGATAGCTACATTACGGTAGCATTTCGAGCCTTCAGCATGGCGGCGCCGTGGCTGGTCACATGACCTCTGGAGAGGGGGGGGGGGGGGTGTCAACCCACGTCCAGGGACGAAGATGAAGAAGGAACGCCCAGCGAAACGGAGCGGCGGAAGACTGACTTTGCAATTCGACTGAGCGAGTTCCACTCGGCCAGCTGTAGCTATCGCGTCACTGTTTGACCAGAGCTAAACCGCAGCCATTTTTTGTTTGGTAATTGCTGAAACGCGAGATTATCAAACGTGGGTCTCAGTCGAAACCGAAAAGCCTGCAGAGAAAAATACACCTGTAAAAAATGTATTTAGATTTCAGGTAATTTATTGCGTTGTTTAGGTCATAGACAGGACATTTGCAGTCTTCGCAGCAGCCGTCACAGTCCAACTTAGAAAAAAAAAATATTAGAGCTTGACCGACGATGTTTCTTTTGTTCGCACTTATAACAGGGCCAACGATCGGAGTTGCGGCATTGGCGGTGAATATAAAAACAGACCATTTTTTACAGTGTGCATACAACACAGTGCGGGCAGATAATTTCTTTTTGTTTTGCTTTGAACAAAAATGTTTTCCAGATAAGAGCAGCGATAGTTACACGGGTCATTTACACAGCTATAGTGGCAGTGTGTGGAACCAATCAAAGCGTGTTTGGAGCTAAGATAAATAAGGTGTAAGGCGTTACGGGTTCTACCTCTCGCTTCTGGGTGTCGCATGTGCCGTAATCCCCGCAGTCAGCTAATTAATGTTATCGCGTTAATGAGAACCTAGGCAGTAATTTAGAAACCAGTTTTTGTTTACTAAAACAACTGGATCGCGTCAGAGCGCGATTTCCGCGGACGAGAGTGGAGTGCTGTGTCCAGCTTGGCTTGTAACATCCGAAGCTGACCGCTCGCCAGAGAGAAAACGAGCAAAGCGCATTGAATTATACCACTGTCCGTGCACCGAACCACCCCGAAGGTAGCAAAGTTGCAGCGTCGCGTGTTTGTGCTTCGCCGGTCACTTGTGCTAAATCATTTGTTGCCGCCTCTGTAACGTCGTTGACGTACTACATCCCGGCGTATGTTTACGCTCCCGAAGAGGATGAGGAGCGTGGAAAGGCAGGGGCAGATGCGCCTCTATGGGTTCTATAATTCGGATTGTGAGTGCACAGTACAAAGAACCGTGCGCAGTGCTTATGCGCAGCTTCTTCAGGCCGGCTTCGCACCGTGGAAGCGGCGCGGCTTCTCGCCGCGGGCCTACACCAGCAGGTCAGGTGGCGGATTATTGAAGCATTTCACACGTAGGAGTGGTTCCGAGCCGGCTTTCTCCCGTGGTACTTGGCAGTCGTGGTGATCCGGCGTACGACGGGCAAGGCGTCGACCAATCCTGTACCTCTCAGGCGCGCGAACAGCCTTGGTTCCCGATGTGCTAATGCTGTCGCCATTTGCGGCTTTCATTCCGGCGGATTGTGCGACATGGTATAGTGTGAGGCGCACCGTTTCTGGCTTCGCGATCCGCAATATTTCAAGCGCAGGACGACATCGCTACCCGACACAACGGGCCGCGTTATCGTCGTTCGGCGGCAGCTGCGGGGACAGTTTTTTTGCGCGGCTTGCCTTTTGGACGCCGTGAGCGCATGTTGCGGCACATTTCGCTTCATCGTGGCGAGCAGAAATAATTGGATCCGAATTCGTTCGTGGGAGCTCGCATAGCTGGACGCGGGCAGAATGATAAAACGGCGCTGGCAAGGAACCGGACTGCTCGCGTCTGAAATGCGTGCGGGCCTAGCTGGGGGGCCACCTCCTCTCTTTCTGCCCTTTTTAGATCGTCCAGCGGTGGAAGCGCGCCCTCTTTTACAGTGGTCGCAATGTTGCAAGTGCGGCGCTTTCTCTGGGGCGATACAGGTGTGCCTCGTTTATATGGACGCTGGTTATCGAGATAAAGCGTCTATAAAGGCGTAATAACGGATCATTAGAAAATGAAAAATAAAAACCCTATCCGACTAAAGTTCTGCTTCTGTCCATAGTGGTAGTCAGCGAAGTGGAAATTTGACGGAACCTTGGGAGTTGAAGTGCATTATTCTGGTCACCGTTACCTTTTAAATTTTGCGGCGCAGTTTGAAGCCCCTATTGGCGCATCACACGAGTGGTGGCGTCTCGTGGCGTGTTTGCATAACCTCTGTAATCACTCTTCGCATCCCATGAACCGCTCGTACATATCCGCACTTGGTCGCTGACAGCTGTTGGAAGCGGCGTCTCATTCTCCGCATCCAATTCATGAAATACAGCTAACCGCAAGGAACGTAATCTGGCCGCCTTGGCACTGTAACACGAAAGCACGAACAAAAAAGCGGGCTCTCACTCAGGCGTTTTCACTTTGCACTGCCTTTCGCTAGTGTCGTGCTTTCAAAATACGGGATAGGAAAAACCTGTTTGCGGCAGTGAAGATTTGGTTTTCATCGGCGTCCATATTAGCGCGACAGAAATGCACGGTCTTCAATAGGTGCCGTGCATGTTCGTCCTGTACATTGTCCGGACAGAGTTGCCATATTAACGAGGCATAAATGCCTTGAAAATTTCGGTTCCCAGAAAAATTGTCCGTAATTCGTTGTCCATATTAACGGGGTTCGTATTAACGGGGTTCGTATTAACGGGGTTCGTATTAACGGGGTCGTATTAACGAGGCACGACTGTACGTTGGTCGCAGCTGAGCGGTCGCCGCGCTGTATACAAGTCGGAAGTGTATAGGGAGCGTCGGTGCGTCGAGGGTGCAGACATCTGCGCTGTTGCGCTGCCGAAATATATCATTGCAAAACGCTCCATTTTCGGCCCATAAGGTCTCGAGGCCACCCTACGAAAGCGTCGTGCGCGAGCCTGCTTGGCCCTCTTTCGCTAAATTTGAAGTAAAACCCTCTTTGTGACGGCATCTTTGTTCGAGCGGCCGCTCGCCTTCCTTTGGCGGTCCCGAACGCGGCGTGTCTGCGATCGAATCGTTCGCATTTGTAGACTGGCATTGCATTCTGTTCAGTGCACTATCGCAAGGTGAACCGGCGAAACCCCGGAAACGGGAGGCGGACGTGTGTGCCCACTTCCTTTCTTTTCCCCCCCACCCCCCCCCCCCCCCCCCCCGGCAACGCGAGCGACCTAAGCGAGGCCCGCCTCTCGTTGTGATCCAAGATATGGGAAAATTATCCGCGGCCGAAGGTGCCGAGTGTGGGCACCTTTATTTTGGCTTGCCCATGTGGACTTGGCGCTCACGACGGAACGTGGGCCGCTGCATCGGTGGCGCTGGAGTCAGTCGATGCGGAAAGTAGTAGGCGCTCTGCTATTCGTCAGTTTGAACTCGCGCATTTTCTGCTACCTGTCGTAGGAATGCCACTCTCGTTTGGTTTAAGTCGAGGTATACCGCCCGGAATATTGTAGTTTTTTTTTTTGCGAGAACATTTGTGTGCTTTTGATTGTACTTTAATTTTTGATGAAAGTTCGTTCACCATTAAAAGTGTAGTATTTTGAGCCTCCGCAGCGTTTCCATGGACTTTATTTTTTTCGGTGCTTCAGTGTTCCTGTAGCGCTCCCACTTTTTATCCTAGTGCCGCTGATGTACCCCTTTTCCCCCATGGAACTTGTGTTAACTGGCCTTATGCTGCGCTTCTAGCGTGCTACACTGAGGCCTAGGTGCGGGTGAAAGCTGTTCTTTTTGTGACGAAACAGGTGGCCAGGAATGACAGTGACCTGACCTGAGGGCTGGTGATGTCCATCAAAAATATTGCGGTGAATCTTTTAATCGGCAAACATAAATGATGGGCGTTTTTGCGGTTTTTTTTCTTTTTTTTGGGGGGGGGGGGGGGGGGGGGGGGGGTTAAGGATACAAGGCTCCCGCACCCGTAAATACGATTCTGTTGCGGGGATTTTTTTTTCATCCTCTTTCGTCCAGTGGCGAGAGGGTTTGAATGAACTGTGCTGCCGGCTGTGGCTCTCCAGCTGTGGCGGGTACAATGGCCGCAGTGAGCGGTTTTCGAAGTAATATATTGATACACAAGGGACGCGGCCTGTAACAACTGCCGCTTGGACTCTTGTCGGGGTGAACTCTAATCAGGATCAGGGGAGCAAGGGCCGCCTGTAAGGCTGCTGCTCGTTTCCAGCTGCGTACCTTTGCAGGAAGCAGGACGCCGGCACACGCGGAGGCCGCTCCACAGTACAAGCGGGGGACCCCGAGGGCGTACGGGGAACGAAAACGGTCGCTTGAAGCACAGACCCCCCCCCCTAACGACGTGGGCTATCGTCAGCGATTTACATGAGCCCGACAAAAGTCGGGTTAAGTCGGCTGTCGGGCAGAAAACCGGTTGTCGGGCTCATGTATACGCTAGGGGGTCGAGATAAGTGGTCGTCGAGTCGAGCTGGGCCAGCCCGGCTGCAGGGGGTGGGTTGACTCGTCCCGATGTTGGCCCGACCCGGTTGGAAGGACCATGTATACGCTGCCGCATCGGCTTAGCGCCTCCTCTCCTGCCTCCTCTCTGGTCTGGCGGCGCTGCGCAAGCCTGGGCGCACCTCCTCCTCTTCTAGCATCCGCGCGTGGCTTGCTTGCTCGACGCTAGGGCAAGGGTGTGACATTCCCGTAGAGCCAATGGGGACGATTTTGAAATGCGACGGTGGCGGTGCCTGGGAGTTGGCGGCGCGGCCAGCGCGGCTGATTAGCAGCTGCTTAGGGCGCTCGCTCGAGTACCAAAAACGTAAATAGTTTTCTCCAAAGAACAGTTTATTAAAGGAAACATCAGTAGTGACAATCGATGTACAAAAGTGATTTTAGGCATCTTGGGCATTGCAATATCAGTGACAATCGTTCTAAAAATCAAAATTAATAAATTCCATTATGGAAACCTAGAACACATGAGCCGCCAGATACCAGGATCGCTGCAATCGTTCCGACCGTGGCGACACTTACGGCGCGGACGCGCAACTTGCAACATGCCACAGCACTGGCTAGGGGTAGCGGCGATCTCTGCTTGACAGAAAACGGGTTCATATAAACGCTGTCGCGTCGGGTGGTCAGCCGGACATCTGACGCGGCGCTACTCGACCCGCCGCTGTCGGGCTCATGTAAACAAGGCTGGGACCCGCAGCGTCCCGCCGTGCCTCGTGAACAAAAGCGTATTTCCAGGAGTGCCGTCGCGGACAGGCAGTACTCACCAAGACCGCGGGAAAACAGGGACGATCCTTAATCTGGTTTCCAGGAGCGGCAGACAAACCCCTTCATGCTTATTAGCTGTGTCCCGCCGTCGGTAGTAGGGCAGGTTGGGGTCCTTTCGCTTCCTCATCGGTGGCTGACGGGCGACGCGGACCGACGATGGGTGGCGGTGTGCCTGAGGCAAGCCGGATTAGCTCCGAAGGGAGAGTGTGTGGATACTCTCACTTGAGAGAGAGAGAGAGTGGTGGCGTATTTGTTTTTGATTTGGTTTGTGTTAACGAGACCCTGGGTTCGAGGCTAAGCCCAACCCACGGGGTAGTCCCTATCTCGCATGTTATTGTTGGTTGGAGAATTGGTGCTTAGGGCGGGCCGCTGAAAATGACCGCCCTTAGTCCTTTGTTAATTAAGTGCTTAAAAGCGCATGTGAACGGATGCAGTCCAGTCCAGTCCAGCCTGAGCTGGGGCTCCATGCTTAGCATGCAACGTGGTGCTACTTAGGCTCTAACCTGCCGGGTCGATGAGTAAAGTAGCGCAAAGTTTGTTCTTTTGTAAATTCAGTTCTGCTTTTTTCCAGTTTAACTCTCTGTATATGTATGTTGTAAAATTATGCTCTGCTGTCATCATCTACAAGCTCGCCTCCTGTTCATCTTCCAAGCCAAACGACACAAGAGGAAGGGTTTGTGAACCATCCTCGAAGAAACGGACGACCTTTTGAAATTCTACTCCGTCCTTTGTGGAATCGCGTATCGCAAGAATCATCTGAAGGCGACGTGTATCATTGTACTTCGAGATCAAAAATGGCCCCTTCCTGGCGTCTTGCTGGAACCGCTTCCTCTGCCGTACCGTTCCCATTGGCACCTCGCAGTGCTGAACGAACCCATCTGGCCAGGCGGTTGTCGTAATCTTTTTCTGGCCTGACCGGGAGTCGGTGGGAATGGCGTCACAGCAGAGAGGAAAAGAGGGCTGGGATCGGAGCTTGTTGTAAGCCACTGGTGGAACTGGTGCATGGAATGGGAAGCATGTCTTGGGGGAAAGTTGTGTACCTTCCGCTGTGCGTACGTGGTGCAGCTGTACTCCAGCCCGGTGATTCCTTGCTGGGCCGCCGAAGCTATGAAACGTGCAGCTGGGGGCGACAATCTTGCGCTGGAGAATACCAGGTGATAAACGACTGATGGTCACGTGGGTGCTGCCTTCACTGAGTGTCTGTTGGGCTTTGCGGACACAAGACAGTGGTCACGTTTGTGCGACTAATTAGCCCAACTTGTTTACGAACATTTTAATTATTCGCTTTATGCTGCACGGAACTGATTCGATTGTAATCCAATTTACAGAACGGGCCAGAGTGCAATAGGTCTTGATACGTTCATTTCCCTGTCCATTTTGGATGGTGATTTGTAATGAAAAGAAATTCAGTGTTTCAGGATCTTATTGAAACTTCCATCGGCATTGAGGGTCGCGTGCCGAGCTAGTTGAACTAGTCCATCTCGCGGAAACGGAAGAAAAGCTGCAGAATGAGTGCTTCGCTGCCTCGTTTCTCCGCGCGTGGTCACTTCTGTGGATTTCTTTTCTCTACATGGACGTCTGGTTACGTCAGTCATTATTCAGAATCATCAGGTTGAATCTCTTTGGGTGCTGTGCTCGTGCAGTTCCAGCGGTTCCTTTTTTCGTGCTTGCCCTGTGTGCAGTTCCGGCCATAATAAGGCGGAGCACGCTTCGGCGATCTCTCTATCTTCTCAGGTTTTACCTAGGGAAAGTGAACTACTTTTTACATAAATCAGCACATGCCGCTGACGCGCGAGAAAAATTCAAACGCCGAAGCGCGTGCTCCGTAATATTATGGCCGCACCTTTACGCGTACATACATATGAAACGAAGGGTCGGAGCTAAGCGTTCCTGTTAAGCTGAGCAGTTTATTTTTTTTGGCGAGTCCGCGCCGCACCTTTCAGCGCTTGTCGAGGTTGATTTGGTGTAGTGAAATGTCACTCTTGCTTGTTTGTTCGCCAGTTCGGCGTTTCGCGAAGCGGCCTTCGAAATCTAGGGCGCACAGATTGTCATATCCGCGCGGGGCAGTGCGTGCTGTCCGCAGCGTTGGAAGCGCAAGAGCTCCACGAATGCCACGTCACGGCTCTCGACGTGGCTCTCCGATTGCTCTCGCTGGGCGGCGTATACAGCCGTGCATATCGGTGACGCTGTGTGGCGCAGTGCACTGCGCAGAGCGGCGCTTTGCCGCCTCCTCGTGTGGCATTTTCCACGGCAGCCCGAGCAGCGGGCGATTAGCGAAGGAGCGGCGCCGCCGGAGCGTGCGGCGTGTTTGCCCCCTCTCGACGAGGGTCGCTCTATGTTTAGCGTGCCTATCTCTGCTCTGTTTGGATCTGAAGATGGGCGGCCGGCGAGTGGCCGCCGGCTGATATGCACGGCTGTTGAGCTTGACCGGTGGCGGGGCAAAAAAGAAGATGGTCCACTGCCCCTTCGTGTGGCTCTGCCACCCGTCCATCTGTGTAGCCGACGGAGGCCATTGCATCTTTGAAACGCGCTTGGGCTGAAGCCAAAGCCTATTATGGCCTCGGCATGCTTGCTTGTGCGTTTGTCGAGAGCGAGGTAGGTAGGAAAGCACGCTTGCGTGGTCTGTGCTGTCTTTCGGGCGCTCGATGGAGAATCCACTCCCTCGCCCCCCCCCCCCCCCCCCCCCCCCCCCCCCCTCTCGAACGCCATCTTTTCCTTGTGTGAGTGTTGTATCTATGCCATCTTCCTGGCACCTTCTTCCGGCGCCGCTGGTGGCTGCTTGAGCGGTCGCCCCTTGTCTGGCGTTGGGCTTCACGGGAACACAGCTGGTGCAGCCACAGGCGACAGAATAAATGTTTTTGGCTGTGGTCGCTAGCTTCGTTTCAAAGTCATTCGTGCGTGTGCGCGCCAACCGTTTTCCGACTTTCGTAGTGCGGCCGCAGGTGGCGCGTGGGTTACCTGCAGTGCACACGGAGCGGAACCGGTCTGTGGAGCGACAGCTATTGTTTCGATTACTCGGTTGTGCAGAACGAAGCACGACGGGCAAGGTTTCTTTTTTTTTTTTTTTGTCAGACCGCGAACGTTGAAGCGCAAAAAGCGGGAAAAAAATTCTGGCGTGCTAAACGCCGGCGTCGCCAGAGCGTTTAGTTTATCCTCCTCCTCCTAGTGATTAGCTGTTTGCGTGTGGTATCTTTATACTTCAGTCATTTGCCCTTGATTAGTACCTTTTTCTTTTCGTTCATAATCCGCCCATGTACTGAGATTTCGATGCTTGTGTAGGAATCCTAGACTTTGGAAGATAATTCGGAGCCGTCCACTCTACGTGCCTCAAATTCCAGAATTTTTTTAATGCGGCTGGCGACGAGCCAACGATGACGACCAACACTTAATGCCGTGAAAGAGAAAACTGAAGGTTCTGCCATCGCGACTTACACGAGCAAAGCTTAATGAAGCGCATCGTGCAATTATTTTTCAAGAGTTTTCATGCCCGTGCTTCGCCTTTATGGGCAGTCTGTCTGCGTTCATTTTTCTTCGGTCATTGACCGTGTCTAAAGCGTTGGCTGACGGGGTCAGTGACCGAACATTCTACATTGCTGTACTACTTGATCAGGCTTCACTCCGTCAAACCGTGGACTACGTTCATCCCCCCCCTCTTTGTGTACGCAGGTATTAGAGCCTCAGTGTAGTTGTGGATCTTTATCGCGAAGCTGGCATGAGCGTGTGTGTTGTTGCAACCGCGGCGAATGCGTACGCGGCGGCGCGTGTGCCGGGTCAGCTAAGCCCACTTGTGGCGATACGCGCTGCATGGCCACGCTTGGAAACACGCCGGTAAGAAGGATGCGGTGGCGTTGCTTGCCGCACTCCGTGCGCGGTTCGCGTGACTGCGAGGGCAGCGTCTTGCCGCGGAATATTGCCGGAAAACGCAAATTGTTCGCCTATCAGCGTCACTTCAGCGCACTTGCGCAGAGATTCTTCCTTTCTCTTTCACTTGACGAATACTTTTTCCTTCCGTTTCCTTCATTTGTGTGTGGCGTTTTGGCAAAGTGAATTCTGTCGTTCAACCTAGGCCTAGCTCACCCAGCCTGCTGGCGAGTTACGGCACCGCGACCTTGCCGTTGCGCTCAGGATTGTGCATACAGTACGCATTACGAGAGGGTCGTCTGCGTTCAGCTTCTGTCGGGTGCATTGAGCACCGCTTTCCAGGGCGCGTATCTTGCGGGGCATCGGTGAATTCTATGCAAGAAGCGGCAGCGTCGTTTGCTTCTGTGGGTCCTGCAGCACGGCGAAGCGTTTTGTTTTTATTGTTATTCGCGAACTTCCCGCGTTATTTCTAAACAACGAGGAGAAAAAAAAAATGTCCGCAACATTTTATTCTGTTTATCTCCACTCTGTTGTGTTTCAGGCTGAGCTCGGATTAATGCTGTAAAAGCAAGCACTGTGCCCGATTTTCGGGGTTGCTTAGATCGAGACTGCCATTTTGGGGCCCCCAGGTATTCCAGCAGCGATCTCATTAATGGGATGGCAAACTCCCTTTAAGCACCCCCCCCCCCCCAAAAAAAAAAACAAAAACAAAAACTTTCGAGGCTTAAAATAGGAGCTGCTCGTGGGGGGTTACCAATGTTGCTTCGCGTCTCTCACCTTGGACAGTACGTGATATGCGTGTTTGCGAAGCGGCGTCGGTCCTCGCTGTAGCTTCGTGTTGGCTGCTTTCTAGCGCCGCCTGGGCAGCCGAGCGGCTCCCTTGTGGCTGATGAGAAGCCGACCGGAATGGGTGTTTGGGCGCGCTTTCGCGTGCCGCGTCAAAACAGGCGTGGAGGAGGCCAATGTCTTACACCATCCGCGCGTGTCTACGACTGCCATCATGTGATCTCTCTCTCTCTCTCGTTTTACAGCCTATAGCAGCGCTAATGTGCCTCGGATTTGGCGGGGCGGTGGATCAGCCAGTAAGGTAAAGCTATAGAATACAAACGAAAAGTTATCCAGTGCACGGCTTTTCACGCCTGCACATAAACACCACCACAGCCGCCGCCACCGGTTCGTTCATCTCTGTGCCGCCTTTGCCAAAACGTTGTCCTTTATATTCTCCGGTTTACTAGAAGCGAGACGAGGTGAGTAGGTTACAGAATAAGGGCATAGCGAACAAGGCGGCAATATTGCATATTGTAAATGAGTCACCCGTGGGGGACAGGCAATGAAAATCTGTTTTGAACTGGCGGTGGCTTTACCGACTTCTAAATTCTTGACCGAGAGACAGGAAGAATAGCTGGAACTGGAAAAGTTGAGCAGCGAAGCCGCACGAAACACATCCCGCAGAACGTTTTGTCAACCACGTGGCTCATGTGTTCTCCCTGTGTTATTATCTGAAGCGTTTGGTATGTAATATATGCGTTGTTTCGTCATGCAAGGCACCATTTAGGGGCACTCGTTTTCTTTTACCCGATTCTTCTTACACTTCGAAGAGATTTCTTAAAAATCGGGTTGACCTCATTTTTGCTCGAAAATGCGTTTTCTAGAGAACGTTCTTTTCCTGTGCACGCAGCTGAAAACGGCGCACGAATGTTGGCGGATATCTCGTGCTTGTCCTAGGGGGATGTTTGTAGTTAAGTAATGGCTTTAACCCTTTTTTGGCGCCTTTTATTCATGACACAGCTTAATTTGAAGGTAAGTTCGAAAAGACCAAAACGCGGGTGTACTGAGCAGACGTCTCATTGGCATCAGTGTATACAGGGGTACTAACGCTGACGACGTCCTGCCTTGTGGCTCTTGTGCGTTTCAAAATGGTAGCTGTCACGTCGAATAAATGTCTTTACTGTGGGCAAGCAAAGGTAGGCCTTACGTGGAAGCGCTGCGCGGAAGATGTTAAAGTACACGACGAAATCAGATGAGAAAGAGTGAAAAGAAATATATGATTTGGTGAAGTTTTCAGAAAATTGCGAATTCACTATTGTTTATGAAACAATGAGCAGAAATAAAGCATTTTATGTCCTGCACAAAAATCGAACGCTGCAACAAATGACCGGAAAAAAGATTAATCGGGGAACTTTTTTTGCTGAATAAGCCGATGTGCTTTCGACCCCCCCCCCCCCCCCCCCAATCCGAATTCCAGAATGAATAACTCCAAAAAGAAAGTCCCTTATAATTCGTAGTGCGCCTGCGCCTGTCTAGGCTACTATCTGGTATTCGTTCCCCCCCCCCCCCCCCCCCCCCCCGTTCTCGCCTTTTCGCACATGCAGGCTTATCTCACGTGTTATCTTATGGCATGTGCAAGCACGTTTGGTCAACCAAACTTCCGGTAGTCGATTTCCCTTAGCATGCATGCATTCTTTATCAGTAGCTCCTGTACGGATTGCGATAAGCTGCAAAGATGGACTGCTCAATACCCAGAGGAGTGACAGGTGCTTTCTTTATGAATTCTCTTGCTATGTTTATGATGCTGTCTTGAAACACATGGCTGTATTGAGGGTGAAATGTCTCGATGTGTCTCGCGCCAGGTTTTTCAGCGCGCGCAACGACAAATGAGGGCCGCCGTGTGCAGAACAAGGATTAGCAAATTTGTCCTCTGTGTATCTTTCTTCATCCGCGTTTTTTTTTTCTTGCACATTCGTATCCTGATGTCTAAATTGTAAGAAGGCATGATTTCTTCCGCATTCCACGCATCTGTAGCATTAGGAACGGCGAACGAAGATTCGACAATCGTTCGGAAGCTTGCAGATCTGATCTGCCTTAGTGTTCGGCTGCTTGTCCCATGGTCGCGGGTTCGAACCCGGCCGCGGTGGCCATATTTCGGTGGAGGCGAAATGCAAAAAAATATCCGCATGCTGTGCAATGCCTTTGCATGTTTAAAAACCCCACCCTTATAAAAGTAGTCCATAGATTATTATGCGAAGGAATGCGCTAAAAGCGGCACAAGAAGACAACACACACACGACACAGGCGCAAACTAACAACTGTTTATTACTTACGGAAGATGCGTTTATATACGCAACGTCAGTTTTTTGAAAAATGCAACCTTCCCATCATCAAACACGTGACCATCACCATGACACAGCATCTGCACTTATGTCAATTTCGGTTTTTGTAAGTGCAATAGAAGGAGTGCTTACACACGTTCCATTTTCCGCCTTTCTAATCGAAAAGCGTTTCTAATCGAAAATGCGGAAAATGGACCTTGTGTAAGCACTCCTTCTATTGCACTTACAAAAACCGAAACATTACACAGCACACGGGCGCCTTAGCTTTTTGCCTCCATAAAAACGCAGCCGCTGCGGTCGGGTTCGAACCCGGGAACTCAGAAAGCCGATTTTTGAAAATTACGTAATACCTTGGGTGAAACACCCGGTGTATGGGCGCGCATTTACGCCTCTTGCCGTGAGCAGCTGTATTGGAGGGGTGTGGAGTTCTCTGACCTTTCCGCGAACTCGTTGGTCTTGTGTTCGCAAGGAAGGCCGCTCCAGTGGGGTCGGAAGTCGCCAACAAAGGGACCCGTCCGCGTCCCTGCCTCCTCTGCTTGCGGCGGACGTCCTTGTTTACTCCGCGCCGTCACGGGCATAGCCCGCCTTAAGAAGCCTAACCATGTACAGCTGTCGACATGTGTTCGTGGTCAAGGGGTTGACGAGGTTTCGGGAATGCACGAGACACGGCTGAGTATTAGCCGAGTGACCGGAAACCTACCATTCCCGTAACGACTGTCTTCTCTTGCGGTGTGTTCTGTAAACAACTTTAGTGATCGTCTCGTCGGCATATGTTTGTCGCGTGTGCGACAGAGAAAACATATGTTAGGAAAGTGGTAACCGCTGTGCCATGGGAGAAGGTGGTCGCGTTTGTGCTGTTTGTGTATTTGATTGCAACCTCTCCTTTCCCAAATGTTTTATCAGCACTCTTTCCCCAATCTTTGATTAGTTTGCGGAAACCTTATTTTCCTTTCCCTGACGACTGATTGGTGATTCGAGTCGCTTGTAATCTTATTGGTGGCTGTCCCCGCTAAGGGCGGAGACAGAGGGTTTAAAAACAAGCGCTCTGGATTGAACCGGGGCTGAATTCGTCTGATCAACGGTTTAGTCATGTAAATAGTTTTCTCCTTGCTTTGTTTCTTCTCGTTTTATTTATGTTGTAAACAAATAGTTAACCTTCTCCTTTCTTCGAGTAACGTGAATGTTTGCGAGTTAGAACCACCGGGTCATCAAGAAACCCCGATTTTATCATCAACAAGGCGTTTCCTGTGATCACCACCTGAAGGGGAAACTCAGCTAGGGGGAATCATTTTTCCTGGTACTTTCATGCTCCATCAGTCGCGTGTTAACGCACACGCATCTCCCCGTTTGATCGATATGGACGGCGCCACAGGTGAACGGAATCTGGCACACCACACCTACATCGCATGGAATGGATTGGGAAACATGCCGTACCATGTAGCCACCCTTCTTTGCTTTGTGTGCCTGCATAACTTGCTTGAGCATTGTGCCTATTTTCCTAGGCGCGGAAAGTTGCATGCAGTGGGTACATCATGTTGCCGGTACCTTGGTGCAAACATTTCAGTTAGCTGTTTTTGAAGACGATTACAACTTCTGAATGGGACTTCGTTCCTGAAGCCAATAATGAGTGTTTGCTAATTAGTATTTTATCATTAATTACTTTCGAAGAACAAAAATACTGCTGAGTGGGCCACGTGACTCTCACCAACCCGTAGTTTTTTTTGTTTTTTTTTCACTGGGCCAGGACACTTCTTTTTCAAAATAGCTTGGCTACCTTTAGCTATAGAACCCGATATGCGCCGCCGAGTTTCAGATTTATTATGAATCAAAAGTGCAAGGCTTTGGGGTGTGTATTACAGAAAGAGGTCCCGTAGTGGGAAGCTGTATTGGGGCCTCTTATGAGGAATTGCGGGTAATTAGTTGATGTAAGCGCTTCAAAATTTGGTTAGCAACTTGCGCAAAGAACACCACAAAAAAAAAAACCATGTATATATAAATGCACTAGCAATGAAAACATTTTAGAGCACAGAAATAATAACCGAGCAAGAAAATTCATGCATCACTGTGTTTTGTGTATTAGTGAAAACGAATTGATCAATGAGGTTGAATTAAAGGGCTTATTGTGGGAGTAGCGCTGTATCCTATTAGTAAATTGTACTAAATAGCTTGAGGCTCATGTTCCATACTTGGCATCGAGATAAAAATTCTCAGATTACAGTGTGGGATAAGAAGCCAAAGAATATCATCGAAATAAGTGTTTTATTTTGTATGTCATGTCTTGCGCTTGGCTGATATGCCACGTGATGTGCTTTTTTGAGCAACGATCTATCAACGATTTCAGGGATAGAAATTCCGGCAAGAAAGCACCAAGCTCAAGCAATAAAGAAGCGTTGTGTAACGTTGTAAGTAAGCGTAATGTGTAGCTGTTGGTCGCGCTGTGTAATTTCTTAGCGTCTGAATGCGTGGATAGCCTTGGATTTTTACCTGCCGAGGACTCGAACCTCTCGTCTAGCAAACATGTTTCACTTTCATGTTCCTCTGCGAATACTTGGGAAAAATGATTGATCAATATTTTTTTCTGGGTTAAACTGCGCACAGGGGAAAAGGACACAGACAAGAAGATACAGACAGCGCTGACTGTCTCTTCTTGCCTGCGTCCTGTTACCCTGCGCGCTGTTTTCCAAGAATCATGTATAAACTGGCCCGGCTGCTTTCCGTGATGCGATATTATTTCCTCCGCAACAGGTAGTCCCTTACACGCTGTTACGCTTAGAAGCCCGGTAAACGTCGGACGTAGCACTTTAAAACGCAGAGACGCAAGCTAACTCAATCTTTTTTAATGTAAAGAGTTGGGGCATCAGAGCCACTGCCAGCTGCCTTTTCGGGCCCTTACTTGACTTGTGCCGGCAGACACTCATTGTCCTGGCCGTGTTCTGCACCTGAGTTTGGCAGAGAAAGCCTGCTCGGACCCTTTCTTCGAAGCGTCGTTGCTTTCAGCGGTGTGCGAAAGCCGGTCGTCGCCTAAGGCCCGTTTCACATGCATGCGATTTTCGTCTGGGACACTGCGAATTCTGTCGGTCTGCGACTGGGGAGGGTCGTCGGTCTAGTCACAGAGGGCTTGCGATCGAGTTCCGTCCGGTTGGAATTCAGTCGCAGCGTCAGTGCGACTGACCAATGGGAAGCTCCGAAACGGCGTGCGGTCACGTGGGAGCTGTTACCGCGGTGGAAGCAAAACTGTTTATTCTAATCAAAACATAAGAAATAATGCCTTGCATCTGAAAACACGCTGGTCGTAACGTCAACACATTCCGTGTAGCGTTTCTGTCGCGTTTAATCATGGGTTGCCTATGCAAACCTTGCCTGTCCCTCCGACCGAATTCGCTGGGTACGCGTTGCATGTGAAAGCACTGGCCGGAAATCGCACTGCGGCGGCGTCACCGGCTATAGGCAGACTGTTTTCGTTCTAGTCGCAGCATGCGAAACGGGCCTAACGCTCGTGTCGAAAGCGGGTTTTCCGGCAGCTGGTCGATTCCCCCCGCGATGTTCGGTAATTGCGAATTTGCGGCTTCTGCGGCTAGGCGTGTGCTTCCCCTCAATCTTGACACCTAACGTTCCATGCAAATAGGAGTGCCGAGTATTACGAGGTTTTCCCGCGTGGACACTTGAGTGGGATTTTATTTTCGCACGTGTGTATACGCTGTTTTCGCGGACAGCTGCGCCTCGAGTTTGGCGATTCCGTCGGAGGAACGTTGTTGCCTCGGGCGTCCTGCCGAGCTGCAGTGTTGCGGGTGAGCGTATTGAAACCGGACGCTCTTTGGGATTACCTCGGAGTGAATGACGCTCGGATGCCCGTGAACTTGGCTCTCGTCCAACGCACCCGGGGACTGAGTGTGGAGTGGATGTAAACACGGCGAGCACTCGAGTCTGTTTCCCCCGAGTTAGGTGGAGACGGAAAAGACGCTTCAGGTATTCGTGATGGATTTGCCACCTCCCTCTCCTCCCTTTTTTAAATGCGAGAGCGTTACTTAGCTCGTTGCGCGAAAACCCCGTCGTCATCGGAAACCCGTGGAAGGCACGCGTGGCAGAAACGCGGCGTGCACGTAAATGACGTCAGCACCCCTCCTGGAGCAGTAGGCCGCCGGCGTTCATTGGGTTCATTGGCGTTGACGACGCTGACGCGTTGAAACGCAGCACTTTAGTAAAAGCGCGGTTGAGGTGTCCACCGAGAAGTCAGCTCAGATGCTCTCGCATTTACACATCATAAGGTTTGTTTAGGTACCCCCCTAATTTTTTCTTCTCTCGCTGTATCGCAGAACGAAACATAAATCTGCGCGTATATTCATTCCTGTACCTTAAGTGTTAGACGTCTAGCTCAACCGAGCGGCCCGTACGTCAGTGTGAAGAGCGGAGTGCGAGGCACCGATCGGCTTACACGGAATAATCGCACGAATCGCAGCGAAGTCGGATGGTATCGTTCCGATGTACGGGAAAGAGGAAGAAAAAAAAAATGTTTGAATGCCGTGTAGCACAGCGCACCATACACCGAGGCGCTCCCGCTGCTCTCATTTGAGTGTGGCGCACTTAATGGCGACATCCAACTCACAGGCAGCCGGTTAATTTTTTGACGCCTCGCCGCGTTAGATACGACGGCTTAGAACACGGACGCCCACATTCGGAAGGCACGACGCGCGACTAAGGGAAGTAATTTTTCCTCTGAAGGGTGATGTTGGTGCGGTTGAGCTCAGTGCTTACCTTTCATATCAGCCTTATATCTGAGAATCCTCTTGCGTGCCTAACTTGAAAAAAAAGGGGGATGGGGGGGGGGGGGGGCGCAGTAACGGTGATAGCAACTGCCGTACTTGCCGAAGGCTCAATGTCGACCAGAACGCTGGACTTTCCACGGTAGTGTCTTCGACGTCGTTATCTCCCCTCTTCTGCGTTTGTATCCGGGTTTGCGCCTCTCCCTAGCCGTGATTCTCGTATTGGTCGAGTTTGGAGAGTGCGATGCACGCGGAATTATGTGCCCATCGCCTGCTCCATATTGAGCGTCCTTCGAGAACCAGTGACCCTGTAGGTGAGGTGCGGCGATGCATTCATTGTCGTGGGGAAGCTAATTAAAAATGCACTTTGTAGGTTTCCTTTGCGCCAGATGGTGTTTCGAAAGACCTCAAGATGAAACATAAGCCTCCCGTTTCTAATTCGGTGTGCTGTATGCGCGGGCCTTGAAATGTATTCTTGGAGACCGCGGAGCAAATTGTGCGAGTAGGCAACTATGCCTGTGGAAATGACATGTGTATAGCCAGCATCTTTAGTAGAAGGTAGACTGGCGTGACTTGCAGTGCTGCTTGGGAACCATCCACTGCTTGTTAGATACTTGCTGTAGAAGCCGCCGCCGCTGTGGGGCGTGTCTCACCCCTTTCTGTTTGTATAGTCGCAGAGCGCGAAGGAGTATATAGAGTACAACCGACATACGGAATACTCAGCCTCCCAACAGCGTAGTGCGGAGCGTCGTCGACCTGTGGAGCGGCCTACTGAAGTTTATTTTCCTTTCTTGTTTAGCGCGTGCGCATCGCCGGTATTTTCCCGAACGAGGTGCAATTTGCCGTTCCTTATTCGTGCGGGTGCGACAGAACAGCTGATCGAATATTCCGCCTCATCACAACTTCTGTTCGGATCCGGGCAGCCGGCGCCACGGCTGACTTGCCAATGTGTTGCTAGCCCGCTTTGTCTTGACTGAAGGCGGGCTGTGCGCGTGGTCAGTGCGGAGCGGGTGGGCTCCGGTGCGCGAATCACGCGTCTGTACCTAGGTGCCACATTAAGGAGGCAGGTGGCGCCAAATGTGAACGCATTTGAGTAGCCTTTAATGACAGCCCAAGTGATCCTGCGCGCGTAATCTGGCGGTTGGCGGAATAACTTTATGTGACCTATATACCTGCAAGAAGGCCCTCCGCGTTTGGCAAGTGAAACGGATCCGGAATCTCGCTTTATTTTGCGCAGCCTGTTTGCTTGCCTCGCATGCAAACGCCGCCAGCTTTCGCGTCGTGAAAGCCCGTTTCGTCCGGCGGCCGCGCTCGAGATGGGTCCGATAAGAAGCGCCACCGGTGCGTCGGAGGTTTCTTTGGGCGTTAGAGGGGTGACCCTGAGACGGTGGCAACGGTCGCGAAATGATCGTGGCGATGGCCGCTCGGCGCACTGTCTGCATGACGTCAGGACTGATCGCCATCGATCTTGCGCGTGCCAGTGGCCAGTGGGAACTCTGCGCACGCACGTCTCCGGTTTGTGTAGGGGCTAAACCGATGGGCCTGCGCCGTCTGTGTTCCCCCCCTCTTATTAAGGTTGCAATAATAGGCCGCGGCTGCCTGTGTCCCGCGTGTGACGGCGATTGTGGACGAAGGGGAGGGAATTCGAAGAGGAGGAAAGCAAAAGCAAGGCTCTCCCGATACCGCGTCCTTCGCTGTCGAGTATCACTACTATTTCTAGTCCGGGGCTGGCGAGCTAATCTCGCCCCCTTCCGTTGGCCGGGCCGCAGTGTCTGTTGCCAACCCGATTACAATGTTTCGCTACCTCTAGCCCCGTGTTAAAGAGAGTGGCGTTTGTTGTTGGTGTTGTCTGCTACAGATAACCCGCCGGGGGTGACGAGAAGTGACTCTATACTTTGCCGGTAGTAAACTGAATGGAAACGTCCCTGGTCTCAGGCACCGCTCGAGCGTGTGTGCTTTTTTTTTTGTTTTCTGGGTGCGCTCCTCTTTCCCGGTAAAAGCGGTGAACCTGAACGCGCACTGTTATCACGCTTTTTCCCCATCCGGTGTCGACATCACGCTCTCGTCGCTCCCTCGCGGCTATTTAGAGCATAGAAGTGGCCTCTAGCGAAAGTTCAGGCTCGGTGGGCTGCATCCTGGTTATCCCATTAACTCTCTGAGCGGTGATCAGTATTTCGGAAATGAAACAAGCCGTTGCACTGTGTGCCTCCGGGTAGCAATCACTTCGCTTCAGACATGTTTGCTTTGTGAAGGCAACCAGAGGTCTCTCCTCCGATTTCCTTTGGCTTCTACCTCGACGCGGGACTGCGGCTGAAAAGGTGCTTTGACAGGCTACTCGATTGGCTGCCGGCTTGACTGCTTAGTTATCAGTGCCTGAAGCATTTTATACAAAAATTGTGGGTTTCGGCCTGGCTTGGGCAAGTTTCAAGTGTGCGGTGATTAAATCTATAAGGTTTGGCGCTATCTCGTCTGGTCGGGTAGCAAATTCGTGTCGAAAAGAAAAGGGAACACCGACCAGAGGTAGTTGAAAAAGGTTGACGTTTCGGCTTCCGTACGGAAGCCTTGTTCACTATAGTCGTATGCAACTCAAATACGAAGCGGCGAATGCGCCTCAAACGAAGCCCTCTAGTTAATGGCGCCGACCGGTTGTGGTGCCGTAGCGGTTAATCCGCTTAATCCGTGGATTAACACCGTCCCGCGAGAAAGGTCCCGCGTCGTCCCGCTAGCACTGGGTGGAGGACCGCTTTTGAGACATTCGCCGCTTCGTTCTTGAGTTGTGTCCGACCATAATAGCCTTATTCAGTATGGTACACTGTTAAAGGGAACATGCGGTCGCTTGAAGTGCGCGTTGAGTGGCATGTGAACCAAGACACTGACACGTGGAAAATCTAGTCCGGAGAAAGTGTTGCTTATTTCGCACGAAACGCGACCACAGAATGGAAAAAGCCAATTCAGCAGCGAGAAGAGGTAATCGATGCGTTGTGGGTGCGAAAAATGAGATCCAGGCATGGGGACAGAATGCCGAAAAAAACTCCGGACCATAATCAGCTCGGCATTCTTTCCGCAGCAGCGCCTCGTGGAAAGTCAACTTCACGCGACCGCATGTTCCCTTTTACAGTGTGCCATACTGTTCATGCCAATATCTGGAGTCTTTGATAATCCAGACAACAGGGGAAAAAAAAAAAAACCCGAATCGCTACGACAGCAATCTTCCGCCTGCGTACGCAAGATGCCTTGGGCAATTGGTGAGACGCACTTACAAGATTCCTGCTTTAGGCTTTCCGTTCTGTGAACGAGGCGTCCGTGCGGAAGCCCGATCGTCTTAACCATCTTTAACAGAAGTACTTGTATTTGTTGCGCCCCTGTGTCCACCTGAAAAGACATCTTTAACAGCCTTTGTTCGGCGTTCTTTTTAACGCGACAGCATTAAGTCTCCAGTTTAGCGGAAAACCGGGCATCGTTCCGGTGGCGTAGTTGCAGAAAACCCACGTCAGTGGAAAACACGCGTGTATGTCTGGAGTGAAAATAATTGGAAAGAATTGTAATGCGAATTAAAGGTTGGCGCATGTTCTCAGACGACTTAACTTTATCAGTTAATTGAATTTGCGCGAGGAAAAATTTTCATAAATATTAGTCGGGATTTGAAACCACGACCCTTGGGACACCAGGATGGCGCGCTACGGACTAGGCTACTTAGGCATGTTGACTTGGCTGAAGCACAATAGGGGGGGGGGGGGGGGGGGTGATGTGTGTTTGGTGTTGGCTTAATTTGAAACTTACATTGCATTACATTATGTGCCTAAACTGCAGTGTGGAAGAGTTGAAAGACAAGTATGTGGAAACTGTGTAGTGATAATTGTGCGAACATGAACAAAGAACAGTGACTGTGGGGGAAGAGAAACCGCTGAGGGGAGCCATTAACGCTGTCGCGTCGTACCCTTAAAGCCGGAGTCTAAGTGTCTCCCTAATTTTTTCCTTTTGACATGTCCTGTGGATTATGTAGATTTCTATTGTTCGTTTCGTTTATGTGGTTTAGCACATCATAAGCACCCCAAAGCGACTCTGCCTATGAGGGACGCCGTAGTGGAGGGCTTCGGGTAACTTCGACCACCTGGGGTTCTTTAACGTGCACTGACATTGCATAGTACACGGGCCTCTATCATTTCGCCTCCATCGAAATACGACAGCCGCGGCCAAGATCGAATCCGCGTCTTTCGGGTCAGCAGCCGAACACCATAACCACTGTGCCATCGCGGCGGCTAGATTTCTGTTGTAATTTGCTTGCTGCTGGCTGCTGGCTTTGCAAGCTTGAGTTTATAACTTGTCTCAAAGAAGGCAACCGCGGCTGGAAAGCAATTATTAAATGTGCCCGTTCGCAGAAACACCTTACTTGTAACTCGCAGGCTTAAAAATATCATCATAAACTTTATGGTGAAATGTCGGCAATGCGGGATGTGTGCTTTTGGCCCTTCAGGAAGAACAGTAAGCGTCGTCATAACGGGGGATGCATTTCCCAACAGCAGTAGTGCATCGACCGCGTAGCTCCGGGTCAGGTGCCTGTTTCTCGTTTAATCGTGATCCGCTGCTAATATTCTTCGTAGTTATAGGACGGGGTTGAACAAATGAAGGTCACTTGAAGCCCTCGAGGCTAAAGCTTCGCGCCTCCCCGCAAAGAGCCTCCGGCCTGTATCAGCTGTGAAGCACGGACAGAAAAGTGCCAGGGTTCTCCGGAGGAGGCGGCTGCTAACCAGCGCCGCTAACGGAAAGCTGCTATCTTGTGGTGCCAAACCGACTGTATCGGACGGCCGAAGTCCAGACTCGGGCGTCGCGTTGTGCACGTAGGCACGCGGAAGCATTTCGCAGATACTCGCTGGCGCGTTTGGACGAGGTCACGGGGGCCGGGGTCGCGACGTCGCGCACTTTCGGCGAAACTCTCCGAAGGTGTCATTCATCTGGTGCACTGCGAATCGAAGGGATGTGGTACAAACGTGTTCTCTACTAACTGTAGGGTGGTGGTCAGTTGTTTAGGGGAATCCCCCAAGGTGGAGTAGATTTGTAATGAGGGAGTAATTACTCATTTGCATCCACCCAAACACAGCCATACGGCTACAAAGGAAGGATATACTGCTTCTACAGAAACCGGGTTCGAACCCGGGACTACCGCTCACCGGAGTAGTTGCTCTACCAACTGAGCTGACCGGGACGGCTAGCATATGGTATAGGACGAGAGCGAATAAATCGAAGTGAGAACAGTGTTGGTCAAATGTTTAGGGGATTACTAGCCGTCCGGGTTATATCAGCTTGTAGAGCGAGTGCTCCGATGAAGCGGGGGTCCCGGGCTCGAACCCCGGACCAGGAAGAATTTTTCCTTAACTACGAGGTTTCTGAGAAAGCTGTATTAACTTTTCTTTGTAGCCGTGTGGCTGCGATTGGGTGGACGCCAATGAGTAATTACTGTAAAGTGAATCTTCATCGGACACTCGCAGTTCGCCGGCGTTTCAGTTTTAGAGGGTCCTCCGCGGTGATTCGGTAACTGCTGCGTTCGGCTGCCGTTTCGCGGGCTAGATCCCCGTGGCCAAGTGCGAAAACACTTGCGGGCCGAGATTTCAGTGCAGGTTAATGTTAAGCCCCGAGGTGGTCGAAATTATTCACCACGGCGTGTGTCGTAGACCAGCAAATGGCGAGGGCGTAGCCACGCACTGATGCATTTTGACACTCTATAGTGACTGTGTATACGGCGCTCAGTCGCATCAACCTGCATGGATTGAATTCGCGAACATCTGCTTGAAACAGTTATTTGGATTGGAAATATGGGAACAGACTGAATGCAACGGAGAGAAACAGGTTTGCAACTGTGACGTGGATGTGGCGCAATGCGTGGCTGCTGTAGAAGGGTAGGGAAAAAGAAAAAAAAAAACGCACACCAAAAAATGAGGCGGGGACAAAAGAAAACGGACACATAGGCACGGTGCTTACTCAACGCCGCGGCACTCGCATCACGAAGTTCCTGCAAAACAGGGCGCACTCAGCATGGAAAGCAGCGCACGCTACAAGGAAGATTAAAAGCAGCAGTTTGGGAATGCGCAGCATGGCGGTGGGCTAAGAAAACACAGCGAGATTAACGCCTTTGAGAAAAATCGAGATAACCGCGCCAAGGCCCGTAGCGTGCGGCTAGAGGTAAATGTTCCGCCCTCGCAACGTCAAACAAGTGGCAAATGGCAAGTAAGCGTTTATGCGAAGCACGTCTGTCCTTGCGCGGCAGTATGCCCGTGAAGCAAGTCGTCCAGGTAGAGATGGCAGGAGGTTCACCTGCCATGTTACGTGCACACCATCTTCGCCGTAATGTGTTTGCGCGCTCAGAAGCACGGCGGCGTTCATCCAGACGAGGGGTAGATTAAAAATTAGGCGCAGTATGAGGGTAAACGGATATGGCACTGTCAGCAAGAAAAGAAACGCGAACAATACAACTGAGCCGCCCACAGCGAAATAAGCTCTTAGCCAGGGGAAGCTCAGTGCTAGCAGAGCGCAATTTCGTTTCGAAAGAGCGAGGGCTCTTCAGAAGCGTTCAGCCTCTCTTGTGTAGTGTATGCTCTCCAGGAGCTATTATGTTGGTGTTTTTGTGCTGCCACTTCGCTTTCCTTGTTCGCGTTTCATTCGCTGCTGATTATGCTGCAGCTGTGTGTCCACGGCCGAAAGCTGTGCGTAGCCCTGTCGCATGGGCACTAAAAATTACTTTTCAGAGCCAAGTGCTTCGCTCCTTACGCGGCCCGGAGCGTAAGGAATGATAACTTCTATAGGTTGTTATTTGCTCAGCGCAGGAACAGGTAACTGTCGTAAATATAAACGTTCCAGCAATTTTTATTATTGCTTTCGGAATTTACACGTCTTCCTGCGTTAAGGATAAAGATGGTGTTTTGCTGTGTTGGTCGGTTTTCTTTTGTACTTGAATAATCTTCGACGTCGAAAAGGCGCGGGGGGGGGGGGGTGCTGTCGACATTGTTCAGAGGTGGATTATAGTGCGCGGTATGCTGCTAAGGCTTCCGGTAGCCCACCTTAGGAACATAATGATTTGAATGATATCTGGATTGTTGACGGCCGTTTTTGGCGGTTTTTCTACAGAAATGATTTGGTCGGGATTTGAGAAAAATTATCCGGAGGTATAATTCGGTCAGCATATGCGTTAAGCAGGGGTATATGCGATACGATAATTAGCTAGTGGAGTATGTGATATCTCCATAGTTACCCGCGGCAGAACACGGCGATGTTCATACCACACCAAACGGCAGCGAAGGCTTCAAACAGAAGACAACATTAAGGACGTGGAGACAACAGAACTGCTGGTTTTGTTGCTTCGTATGCAGAAAATTTGAAAATTCACATTGCGAGTGATGTAGAACTCAAGTTGGCCAGCTTATTAAGAACTGAATGAAATTATGGGCTCGTGATAGACTCAGGAATGTTAAGAAGTTAGCACATCACCAGGGGCTGCGGAGCATTTTTTTTTGTGTGTGTGGAAGGGGGGGGGGGCAGGACTTCGAGTTTGATTTGTTGTTTATTTATTCCGTGTTTTTATTTATACAATTACGAAATTAAATTTTCGTTTATTTTTCTTACTGTGCTGCTCGAAGGTGCATACGTTTAATGGATATGAAACTTAAAATGAAGTGGACGGCTTTATAAAGATATACACACGAGTATTGATCGACAGCCTGAAAGAAGTTTGCGCGCAGGCTCCTAATTGTGCTAATCACACTCGTGAACGGGGAGTCAGATAATCAACGACTTCTGTTGGGACATGACTGGTTTCGGTTACCCAAACGAAAAGCTTTAAAACTGGCCACGAAGCCAGCTAGCTCAGCCACTGTTTTGGGCCTCGTCATGCTGCCTGGAGCAGCTTTTTGCCCAACCATGTATGGTGAAAATGAATATTATATAAAAACGTCTCAGAATCGTTTTCATTGCCTGCTTTACTGGTCTAAAGCACGTGCGAAAACGTGCTTGAGTACCGCGTTAGCACGCACCGAACTACGTGGAATGCCGGGCGTTGTGAAAAAAAAGAGGGGTGGGAGAAAGAGAACGACGCGTGAATGAAAAGAAAGAGAACAGCGCACATTCTGTCTGCTGCAGGTTGGGCCCAGCCAGCGCAGTTTGTCGGAAGCGCGTCGGTGGTTTTTCTGTTTGTGGCAGCCTCCGCGGGGGCCGGCCCCTCGTTTTCCGCGTCACATGCGCGAGCGTGTCCCCTGGCGGCCGGTGACGGCCGCTCCATTCGTACGAGCGGGCCAATTGCGTGCCGCGCTGCGTGCTCGCTTCCGGTCCGCTGGAACGGCGTACACGTTTCCGCCTCGGTTTTGTAAATGTTGTCTTCGCCTGCGCGACCATGGCGTAATCTGCGGCGCGCTATCGCCGCGCCGGTCGCGAAGTCGTCGAGGGCATGATTGTCCCGGCTGGATTCGGTGTCTTCACCGCCGGCCTGTTCGGCCACCGTTGCTTTCGCTGCGTGCACCGTCTCTAGCTGTGCGGCGAGATGCTGACTGCGCTGGTGCTGTTCGTGTCCGTCTACCTGGCCGTCAGGTGAGCCCCCACGTTCGAGGGCGGCGACGAGCCTGCCTCGTACTCGACGTCTGCCAGTGTTGTCATTTGATTGCCTGCCGCTGCTGTTCGCCTTTCGCGGTTCTCGACTGCGGCGCAGTAGGCTTGAACCGCCGCGGTGGCGCGAACCGGCACCGCTTCTTTGCCGAACGATCGAGGTGAGCCGGTGCCGGCGCGCACGTGCGTCAGGTAATGCGCAGGCTGACGCAAGGTTGCGCGCGGCGCCGATCGCGCGGGTTTACACAAGCGAAGACCTAGCCTTTTCTGCAGACCGCTGATCCGTGTAATTTGGAATGAGCGAACGGCTTTGGTATTGCACCGCGAGTAGACCTGCGCGCAGCGCTGCTGTTTACGTTGCGCACGTCGCGGTGATATGGGGCCAGGGGTTGTCGCGGCGCCGTTGGGCCAAGCCGCAGTTGTGCGACTGCAGTTTGGTGCCGAAGTTCATCGTGCCGTTCAACGCATCATGCTAGCACCAGATTTTTATTCACGTCAAATTTTTATTCACGTCAACGTTGCTGTCGATCTTTCGGTTTCATTCTGTGCCCTGGAAACCGCTACGGCCGCCGGCAAGGTCTGACAGCGTTATAAACAAAAATCCCAATATTTCACTCAGATGGGGCCCCTATGGGCTTGAGGTTGCATGTATGCAGCTGCACTGATTTGCGGTCTGGTGCCCTCAGATGAAAAAATAAAGCAAAACACGTATTCTAGCGTCAGGGACGTAGCCCAATCGCTCTGCCCGCCTGTTATCTTGTAACCATTCTTTAATGTTTACGTATAATTATTATGATCGAAGTATTGTTTCTTGTGAGCATTTCGTTTCTTTGGTTTCGTCTTATGCAATTCATTCATAGTAGCAGCCGAACAGCACGCGATATTCGTTCTCTAGCATATGATTTTGTTTATTTCTAGTTCAAATTATTTTGCACCCAAGTCCAGCGAGCCTTATAGCCTGTGACGGGTACTCTGCAATTCCGAGCAGTGCAGTTGAACTGACAAGCTGCTTAGTTGAAAACAGACTGCATGACTCGGTGGGCGAAAATATCTGCGCGAGAGAAAAACAGGGATCATCGTTATGGATGTGCGTATTTTTCTGCCAGTGTTGGCATTTATCCTCCTGGCGATCGTGTTTGCGATGTCTTTTGCTTGGAGCAGAGTCGCTTGAAGTAGTACGGTCGACATCGAGTGTCCAGGTCTGAAACGCTCTTCGCATGTGTTTGGCTGGTGGTTCGGCTTTCTTAGTAAGATTCTGAAATTATGTAAAGCTTTTTCGTCTGTCCGTGTGCCGCCAGTTGTTGGGTCGACTGACTGACTGGCGTGAACAGCGTGCTTGGGCGGAGAGAGGGAGTTGTGGGAGGGAGAGAGAGGAACGATGGCGCACAGTGACGAGGCGGAGAATCGGAAAGCGGCAGTGTCCGTGGGCTGCAAACGCTATTTGGCGAGTGAGGGTGTTTAGATGGGGGCAGTTGGACATCTTCGACATTATTTCTGCCGGTGCTGGGATCACACTGTCGCTTGAGTGGTGCTAGGTTCCGAGCTGCGTGTACGCGTAGTGCCGCCTTTCCTCGTTCGCTGCCCCGCCGGTGTGCTCGCGCCTTCCTCCCAGGCTCGCCCCCGAGATTTCGGAATGCGCTCGAAAGGGGGCAGCGGGGCCTCCCCTGGAAACTGGCTCCCATCGGCCGACGTCGGCACCTTTCCGCGAGATCCGCTTGTTAGCCGCACGTCGTCGCGGTCTGGTTGGCCGCGCGCGCCGTGGCCTTGACATGGAAGAAGAGCGCAAGGTGGCCCATGGGCGTTCACGTTCAGTGCTGACCGCATGTGCGTCACGCGCTCGCCACCTTAGTAGCTGCTTGCTGCTGGGCCCGGTTGACAGTCTTCCTCCTTTTTGTCTGAGGGTGCTTCTAGGTCCTGACAGGGGGGAGGAACTGCACACCGTAAGAAGGATTTAGGTAGCCGGTGATGGTTTGCACCAAGAACCTGCAGTGGAGTGCGCTAAGCGAAGGAAAGTCATGGAAACGTTTCAAGATTTATGAAGATTTATTCCTGTCAATTTCGAAGGACTTCAGCAGTAATGTTATGGCTAAGCTCTCGCGAATTTTAATTTTTTTGTCTTTGTGCTTGTAGTATGTAGGCTGAATGGAGCTATGGAGCTGAAGTATTCCACAAACTGTCAGGGCTACATGAAAAATTTTTCCTTGAAAACAATAATTTTTGCAGCAGTGGAAACTAAAGAGGGCGATGGCCTTTTGCATGTGCTTTCAAAGCAGCCTTTGTCATACTTTTTTGTGACATATGTAAACATTTGGTGCTTTTTTTATTTTCATACGGATCGAAATTGGAGTTTTGTGGTGTAGGATGTTTTCTCTCTTTTTGGCATGTTTCTCTTCAGGTTAGGCCATGTTGATTCGTTGGTACTCCTAGTTCTCTGAGCTCTAGAGAATTAAAAGGGCTACTGCTCTCTGTTTAGAGCTCTTTGGAGTTGAACAAAAGCCTCACTTCATGGTTGGAGCACTTTTAAGTGGACAAATGATGCAACTTGCGCTGCTTTACATGTAGCAGCTCTTTTACCTTTGAGGAAGCAAAGAATACATATTCGTCTGGGAAAAAATTTCACGGATTGAATTCACAAGGCAGTGTGTAGACAGTGTGGTAAGATTAGGAATTTCAAGTTTAACTCAAAATAATTGAATATCATGCATGCAGTCAAAAATGCATACGTAAGTTAGTATTCCAGGAGGTTCCATGCTTAATGGAACCATAAAATATTTACTGAGGTTAGGAAAAGTGCATGAGTGATTAGTATTCAATCACTCATCGCTGCACCACAAAAATGTTTAAGCTGGTTTTATAAACACTCATACACGCATGCTGGTGCACAGGAAAAAAAGAACTCTCTATTTGCATAGTTAGGCCAAATGCTAATTAGGTGTGCTAGCATTTCGGTTTTCACTTTAGTTCCAGTGTTCGGGTCTATTGTTCACGGATTGAAGTTGTTCGGATAGCAGTAAGGGGCTAATGCCCATATATGCGGAATTGGAATTCTCTGTGTAGTGTTGCAGCGGTTAAGCGATGCACCACTGCCCTGTGATGGCAGGTGCTGCCATCAGTGGGGCTTGAGACCCAAGTTGCTCCTCTCGAGCAACCTCTCAAGACCAATCATTAATTGAAATGCCCCCTGCCTTGGTGGGCAGTAAACACATGCGTGCACCTGTCAGGTTGCTCACTGCCCAATGAGCAGGTGTGATATATATATATATATATGAAATATGCATACACACAGACACTCACCTCTCGCAGGTTGTCCTCAACCCAGCAGGCAGGTCGGCAGCCTGCCAGCAGGCATCAGACAAACACACAACGGCTAATTCCAGGGAATGGCCACTATAACTGCTATCGCACAAAAAAATAAGCATAACAGGTCCAGACTGCACCCCGCCTTGCCCCATCCTGCCCACGTCACTTGGGCATGCCCAATGAGAAGGGTTGCCCTTATTCCCCACTCTGCCTCAGTGGGGCAGGGGCGGCTAAGAACATGATGTTGCCCTAATCGGTTGCTAGTAGCAATTTTTAAAAACTGTTTCTAAATTAAAGGGACCACAGATATCTTTTACTGTTTACTCGAACACTCACGAAGACCATCTCAACAGATTTGTTGCTTTAGAATATGACAATCAAAATCATTACAGGGTCCCTTTAAAAGCTGCCATGGGTAGTGCCTCCTTCCAAGCTAAATTAAACATAATGAAATAATGCTCATTCACCCTGTGTCAGTTCATTTAAAAAAGTGATTTATAAATGCTGCAAACCAAAGTTTGGCTTTGAAATGTTTTTTGCTACTAAAAATCTTCCTAAATTTATCATGTGCACTCTGCTTGGCTCTGTGCAAACAACTTGTGTTTGAAGAGTGAAGTAATATTTTTGGTGAAGAAAATGGCTCATGTATTGTTCAAGGAACACTGTACACCTCATTCATACTTGTAAATGAAAACTTGCAATGCCTTTGTAAGCAAAAACTGGTAAGCCATGTTTTAGTAGTGCATGTAGTGTTCATTTTTCTCGTTGCTTGCATTCGGCATTTAATGCTGTAGAAGGCAGCATGTGTGCATATGTGGGTAGGCACATTGCCGACATCAGTGCTGCTGTTATGTTATCTTCATGATATCGTGGTATGGAGAAGGTCTAGATGTCTGTGGTGAAGCACTTTGTGTGCTTCACTCATAGTTCGCAAGAGAAGTTTATCGCCGGCGGCTTATTTTTAGCTGTGATCCTAGCTTTGGTGGTGCTCTTGAAACGAAGGAAGTGTTATCAACATGCAACTTGGGTTGCTATTTGCTTGTCGTTGCTGAGGTCAGTGACAGGAGGCTTCGTGACGTTGGCAGATGTCATAGGCTTGCAATGAGCAGCTATGCTATGTTACCAACTTAGTGTGTAACACACAAAAAAATATGTTTATGTTAGCATGATGTAGTCTGTGCTCATGCAAAAATTTTCTTTCTCCGCTTATGTCAATGTTTTATCATCCCAGCTTGATATGTGAGCTTGTCTGTCTGTTGGTGAGCATCTTTGCTGTTAGGTCATGGCCACAATATTCATTCTTACATGATATAGTTGCTTGTACTCTGACCTGCATTACATAAACAATGCATGGTTGCAAGGGCTACTTCAGCTTAGGATTTCTCTGTTTTGGTGATGTCCTCTTAAGTACTGGTTAGTCAAATGGGGATGGTTAGGATTGAATGCAAGATATATTTCTCGTTGTATTTAATGTGCAAGCTGGTTCATTAAAGCTATTCTCACTGTTATACTTCAATACATTCAGCTATCCTTTGCCGTAGTTATACTTTGAGCTGACAGCATGCACAAACGAGATAAATAAGTGGCGGCATAAATGGGGTAACTGAACATACCCTTCACTTTTGTCCAGAAACTGAGGTTTTTGTTCATTGCCGGCTCATGACATAGGTATTTCGACGCATTCTGTTTTGTGGCTCGTGGAATGGGCATAAAGTATGTTCCCTTTATGATGGTCATGATGGGGTCACAAAGTCATTAGGCTCTAGACAGAAATTTTTATTGAAAGTTATCTTTGAAAGGGTAAATTAAAAGCTCACGTTCGTTGAGAGCCGTGACTAAAATAAGCTTACATCAGCATATTTAGCCGAACAACATGCACAGTAGAATCTCAGTGATACGAACACGGTTGATACAAATTTCATGATTGTACGAATTGATCATTTTCCACGGCCGGTGTGCATTGTGCACGATGTGCGGAAATCCGGATGTTCCGAACTCTCTGTCGCCACTGCGGATGATGCGAGCCGCGACCGCACATCATCGACGTGCGACCGCTAACCGTGCGGAACGTACCGCGAGCAATGAGCCGCGGTACGCGGCCCGTACAGCGTCGACGTCGCGATCGCTAACCATGCGTTACGCACCGCAAGCAGTGAGGGGCGGTACGCGGCCCGCATATCGTCGACGTCGCGATCCTTAACTGTGCGGTACGCACCGCGAGCAGTAAGCGGTGGTACGCGGCCCGAACATCGCCGTCGTCGCGATCCCTAACCGTGCGGTACGCACCGCAAGCAGTGAGCGGCAGTGCGTGGCCCGCACATTGCGATCGCTAATCGTGCGGTACGGACCACGGCCAGTGAGCGGCGGCCCGCACATCGCTGCCGTCACGATCGCTAATCGTGTGGTACGCACCGCGAGCAGTGAGCGGCGGCACGCGGCCCGCATATCGCCGACATCGCGATCGCTAATCGTGCGGTCCGCACCGCGAGCAGTGAGCGGTGGCACGCGGCCTGCACATCGCTGACGTCACGATCGCTAATCGTGCGGTACGCCCCGCGAGCAGTGAGCGGCGGCACGCGGCCCACATATCGCGGACGTCGCGATCGCTAATCGTGTGGTACGCGGCCCGAACATTGCCGACGTCGCGATCGCTAATCGTGGGGTGCGCACCGCGAGCAGTGAGCGATGGTACGCGGCCCTCTCATCGCTGATGTCGTGATCGCTAATTGTGCGGTACGCACCGCAAGGAGCGGTACGCGGCCCGCACATCGCCGACGTCGCGAGCGCTAACCATGCTGTACGCACCGCGAGCAGTGCGGGTGGTACGCGGCCCGCACATCGCCGACGTAGCGATCGCTAATCGTGCGGTACGCACCGCGAGCAGTGCGCGGTGGTACGTGGCCCGCACATCGCCGACGTCGCGATCGCTAATCGTGGGGTGCGCACCGCGAGCAGTGAGCGATGGTACGCGGCCCTCTCATCGCTGACGTCGTGATCGCTAATTGTGCGGTACGCACCGCAAGGAGCGGTACGCGGCCCGCACATCGCCGACGTCGCGAGCGCTAACCATGCTGTACGCACCGCGAGCAGTGCGGGTGGTACGCGGCCCGCACATCGCCGACGTAGCGATCGCTAATCGTGCGGTACGCACCGCGAGCAGTGCGCGGTGGTACGTGGCCCGCACATCGCTGACGTCGCGATCGCTAACCGTGCGGTGCGCACCACGAGCAGTGAGCGGCGGTAAGCGGCCCGCGCATCCCCGACGTCGCGATCGCTAATTGTGCGGACCCGCCGCCGTGGCTCAGTGGTAAGGGCGCTCGGCTACTGATCCGGAGTACCCGGGTTCGAACCCGACCGCGGCGGCAGCGTTAGAATGGAGGCGAAACGCAATGGAGCCCGTGTGCTGTGCGATGCCAGTGCACGCTAAAGATCCCCAGGTGATCGAAATTTTTCCGGAGCCCTCCACTACTGCACCTATTTCTTCCTTTATTCTCTGTCCCTCCTTTATCCCTTCCCTTACGGCGCGGTTCAGGTGTCCGCGGAGATGTGACATATACTGCGCCATTTCCTTTCCCTCAAAACCATTTTTTTTATCGTGCGGTACGCACCATGAGCAGAGAGCGGCGGTACGCAGCCCCCACAACCCCGCCCCCACAACCCCGTCGTCGCGATCGCAAATCGTGCAGTATGCACTGCGTGCAGTGAGCGGCGTGTGTGGCCCGCACATCGCGGATGACGCGATCGCTAACCGCGCAATACGCACCGCGAGCAGTGAGCGGCGGTGCGTGGCCCGCAGACAGCCGATGTCGCGATCGCTAACTGTGCGGTACTCGCCTCTAGCAGTGAGCTGCAGTACGCGATCGCTAGTCGCGCTGTACGCACTGCAAGTAGCGAGCACTGGCCGCACAACCGGGAATAAATCTCGTCAGCTGTAAACATATCTGAATGAGTGCATTTTCTATGCTTCTGCGTACAAATTCTGTTTGTTTTGATGATGCAAATTCGGATGATATGAATTTTTGCTACTCCATGAGATTCGTGTCACCAAGACTACTTTATTTGCTGGAATATTTTTTGTAGCTTTTTCATAACAAATTTTAATACATTTTTTTTCTCTCTCTGTCACAATATCTGCAACTCTGTGAGGCCTGTGGAGGGCATTCTTTCCTTTATGGGTCTCTAAAGCAATTCTATTCCAGCAGCAGGTTGCTGCTAGAGGGAGGAAGTGTGTTTTCTTGTGTTAGCTACATATTTCAGTTGTTAGAATAGGCAGTTGAAACTTGAATGTCAGATAAGCCAAGCCATATTGCTTTCGTTCCTGCACTCGCAGCTAATGGTTTAGATGTTGTTTCCTGAGGCATCTGTGCACACTTCTTCCCCTTTGCATTTGCAATTTTCATAGCTTTTTGAGGACTGTGCCATAGCGGCAAAAGTGCATAAAGCTTTATGGTAAAAGACTTTGGAACATTTAAGTGTTGTTTTTTCAAGATAAGTCTGTCAGTTCCTAGTACTTCCATCACTTCCATCTGTCAGTGCTTTGTGCTTGCCATCATTTCAAGTGTGTTGTGTAGCAGTCAAATCCAATTTCTAGGGAAAAGCATGTTTTTAAGATGTTGCTTCAGTGTAGTTCAGAACTATTCACTTGCCATGGCAATCAAAATGAGCTTGAGATTTCTGTTTTAGCAGGGAGCCTAAAGCATGACTGATTTGGTAACCTGGTTGCGGAAACTTGTTCATGTTGTGAACTGCCTGTTTCATGTGCCAGGTGTGCGAGGTATTTGAGAACACTAATCCCTATCTCCATAGACACCAGTAGTCTGGCCACATCCATCTGGTGTGCAGCTTTTTGCATAGTGACACCTTACATTCATACTATGCAGTTTGTTCCAAGATGGAAGCATACAGATTGACGCAGGAAATAAAACTCCATGCGGTCCTCGTCACCCTGAGTGCACAGTACACACCACAGTGACTTGGAAATTCCTACCTTTCTGAATGTAGCGAAGTCTTTCAGTTACAAGGTGCAGAAAGAACTGATGTGCTCTGGTGATGACTTGGCATCTGTCAGCGATCAGATGTCACCAGAACGGGTGATTTTCTTCAGTGGCTGCAAATCACCATGAATGATGGCCCAGGAGAGTCAATGAAGGCCATTGCAAAAGAGCTCCAAGTCGCTGAGTCTACTGTCAGGCTCGCTGTGCACGAGGACTTGGGGTACCGTTACTATGTCATGAGGAGGGGTTCAATTCATGTCCGGTAAAACTGGAGAATCATCTGCTTCAGTGCAAGCGCTTGCTAAGCAAGCTGAAGAAGCCTCAGAAGCATGGAGTGCTGTGATTTTTTTTTAGATGAAATAGAACATTGACTGAGACCAAAAAGCTAACTGCCATAATGACAGGTGGCTTTGCGTAAGCCCTGATGAGGTGCCAACTGTGATGGAGACAGTATTTCCGTCGTCTGTGATGGTGTTAGTCGTCAGCAGCGAGGTAGACGTCATACCACCACGTTTCTGCTGAAGGACTCTGTGTAAATTTTTCTGCATATGTGAAGGTGCTTGGCATCGTTGTAAAGCTCTGGATACAGACTTGTTTCAAAAGGAAGGCCTTATGTCTTTCAGTAAGATTCAGCTCCCACCCACACTGCCTGCGTTACCCATGAGTGGCTGGCTGACAACTTCCATAGCCATATCGCTTAAACTTGTGGCCTCTTCCAGATTTAAATTGGCTGGACTATCTGGAGCAGCGTTGTAAAGGAGGCCAACAAACAGCCGCATAACATGAAAGACTCATTGAAGGCTGCCATTGCTGACTCTATGGCCAAGATTTGTAAGGACCATCTGATTTGAACATGTCGTTTCTGAAGCCGAATTGAATCTGTTATTGCTGCGGATGGCGGTTTTATTGAGTAATTCTGGAAATAAACACTAACAGAAGCAGTTCCCAAAGTTTGATGGAAGTATATGTATTTTTACTGGAGGTATGGTTCTGTGCCGGAAGTCAACATTGTTTGTTTCAAATTCCTCGTGCACCTGGTAGTTTTCACAAAGTTTTGTCCACTAAGTAGTTGATATTCCCTCCAACACCTAGCATCTCTGTGGGCAAGAGGGGCAATTTGAAATAGGACTGCTGGACTTTATCTTCTTGGTGTCAAGGATGTCAAAAATAATGCGGCTAAAAGTCTGGTAATCTTGCCCTCTTGCCAGCACATGTTTATGGCTTTGCAGAGTGTACCATTTAGTGAAAGTTACTTTCAAATTAGTTTGTGTAAACTTTGCATGGCTCATAAGTCGGAGTAATACTAGCATCGAGTTGTCACAGTAATATTGGTTTCCATTTGTTACTAGGGCTATATGTTGGCTGTTACCTCGTGATGGACGTTAGTGATTATCAATATCTTCCTTTGGATGGCTGTATGCTTGAGGTTCTGAGGTTTTTTTTTTTTTCAGTATGACTTCTCTGCCAGCTGTTTCTGGGATAAGGAAAGCCCGTCAGCTAAATTCTGCCAAGAATTTGTTCTTTTAGATGCGCTTTCTTGATACCGAATAAAGGTATTCTCTAGCTCTCTCTATTGTGCATTTTTTGGAATTATAGTACCTGGTTATGGGATAAACAAGCATATAATCACTAACTTCTATCATTGTATTTTGCTTTCGTTTGTGTTTTAGAAAGAATGTCTTGGAAGAACATCTAAAATGGCAAATTGTTTTCCAAAGCATTTGAAATTTTTGATAAAAGGGCTGATTTGTTCTACATAGCTTTTTCAGAAGGAATGATCTCGTGAACATTTTCATTTTTCTTTAGTGCCAGGTGGTGCTGCTGAGGAAGTGCTGCATGGTAACGTAATTAAGGTGAAAGCAAACTGCTGGGAGCAGAAAGTAGTTGGCAATCTGCTTAAACTTCTTAGACTCTCTTGGTGTTTTGTAAGCTTCAAATCGCATAAAATGGGACAGGTGGCAAGCACAGAAGCTTAAATTCTTCGTAGTTGTCCTCTGAGCTGTGACGCCTACTGCTCATTATGTTTTCTTGCCGTTTTTGTGTGTGACTTTCCTGCCTGTTGGCAGGTTGGCTTTTATATGAGGGGGAATTTTTTGCGACTTTGTTTGTAAGGTTGTTTGAACACTGCATTTGTTGATGGATGAGAGACAAATGTGCACAGCTGTGTCTCATACAACGTGTATGTTTGATGCACTTGTTTAAAGTTCAGATTAATTTTCAAATCCATGTTACCACATTCATTGTGATGGCGATTTTCGGAGCACGGTGAAGCAAACTTCTTGGAACTGGAGGAAAATGGTAACATCGACATGGCATGTGTTCTTTTCGCAGGCTCTTTGATGAATCAGAGCTGACCCACGGATTCATTGTGTGCCTCACTGCTCATTACTCTCGTTACTGCACAGCATGAATACATGATGTGACCCACTGGTGATTCATGACGCAGTGAACATGTTGAACTCCAGGCTGCAGTACGTCGAGTTAGCCTGGACAGAAACTCTCTTTACAGGTGCCTGTTGTTTTGCAGGGCCTTGATGGTGAAGCTGCTGCAGAACCTGCATGATGCGTACAGCATGTGGGATTTCAAGTCAGGGCCTCGAGTCACAGACTCCTTCTCCTCCTCCTGTGGCAGCCGGGGGCGGGAACACCAGCAGCGTAGGTCACGTCGAGACCGGCCTTCTTCTCAAGTTGCAGCTTTTAACCCCAACAAATATGGTGTGGACAGCATCCGTGTGCCCATGGCCGCTGCACGTCGTGCCAAGGGCTGTTTAGTCGATGAGGTGAGCTGTCACTGTATAAAAGTGTGCTACGAAGTGAATTTGTGGAAGCTTCCTCGTAGTGTTCTAGCTGTTTGGCTCTAAAACTTCCAAAAAGGTCTGGAAATTACACGCAAAAAAGAGCACAATTCCCGTTTTGCCTTAACCCTTATCCTGTGAGCCTGCACTTCTTTTTTTCATTGTAAGTCATGTGTCATTTAACCTACAAATGTGCACTTCTCAGCTTTACTGTAAAGGCTTTGGCAGTGTATCAGGATTTTGCAAACAGTGTACATGTGACAGTGCATGTGTTTGCAGTTGACTGTAAATGTGGATTTATGTTCACTATTTTTAAAGGTAGCTTGTACTTGTTTTGCATTGAACAGTGCTTGCTTAAGTCACTTGCAAGATATGTGCATTTCTTACAGAAATTGAAGAGGTTAGGAAAAGGATAACGATATGTTATCATCCACTATTACATTCTGTGTGACAGTGTGCACCTTGTGAACTTTTCAGGGTGTTTAGCCCTCCTGTCCTCGGGAGGACTAAATACAATATGTATAATAGATATTGCAGATTTGATGCCCTGATAAAATATTTTCCGTATCTGTGCTGGGGGCAACATCTATGCCAGGGCTTCCATAGAACCATCGTGTTCCCTAGAATGTGTTTTGGGTTTTGCAAGCACCTAAATCCATGCATACCTTAACCCCCAAATTTTATTAACCACCTTATTTTGGAACTAATTGTACTGTAAATGCTAAGCAGTAGCAGACTGTTTCAGTCTACAGGCAGTCATTTATTGAATTTTGGCGTTTTTCGCAACACCTTGTGCCCTGCATGCTCTTCTTTTGCCTGCATGTCAGGATGGCAAAGACAGAAGCCAAGACATACGAAGTTCCAAAAGGTTGAAAATTCTGACATCCCTACATATATATCTTCCAAGATGCTTCCAAGAGACTGAGATGGAATTTTTTTCAGTAATTCCCTTTCGTAAACTTTTGACTGCAGGTGTGCAGGTGTATAAATGCACGACCAGTGTATAAATAAATAAAAAAATAATGTACACTCAGGATGAATGAAGTAGGCCTGTGTTGACAGATTACTGCATTTTAATGATAAAGAGGCTATTCTTATTGACAAACAAAGCTGTCATAAGCAATAAAAGACCTACAAATGAAATGAAGGTGTTGCCACCTGAGGTTGTTTTCACAAGCACACTGCAATGATGTCTAGTATTTTTTTGTTTTTCGATTTATGAGGCTAGATCACACCGCTATTCATTTCCAGCCAGCAATCACGAAGTTCATAATTTGCTGAAGGTCATCATCTTCAAGTTTGAAGCGAGTGGCGGGAAAAAATACTTCATTTTCTGCTCAAAATTTCTCAAGACATGTTCTGCCAAGTGAATGTCAATGGAGCAGCAGAAAAGCTGAAAAGACAAATTTTATGTGGAGGAAAAATTGATGAAGTTTGCCTCAGTGTCCCTATTAATTGAGTTTCCAGTAAGTTCTTATTGGTGTTCACTTGGCCAAGTTTCTTTTTGTTCTCTTTGGTTCCCTTTTTTGCCTAGGTGACCAAATGGTGGTGCATGCATGCGTATTTGGCAAAAGATCCATACTTCAAACCATATAACCTTTCTGAGCGTGTGCGAGTTTGGGGCTAAGGCAAGGGCGGGTGCATAGAGTCAGATTTCGAATGAGGCAGTCCACTCAGATAAGAGTAATGAATTATGCGTCACATGGTGGACTGGAAGAACTAAAATGTGTTGTCACTATCTTTGTTAATCGGCAGGGATTTATGGTGTGTTCAAGTGCAGTGCTTAGACATTCAAGTGCAGTGCAATATCGTCCTGTATCGGAGATCCTTTTGTTTAGAAAATTCGAAAAAGCCCTTAGATGCGACTTGCTAAGTGTTAGAATTCAATTTTATTAGAAATAAACATCAAAATCTGTTCATCAGTTGAACAGATGCTGAGCCAGTTGGTGAGGTGTCATATTAAGGATCTGTAGTGCACCAAGACAGAACACAAGTACTAGAAGGCAAAAAACAAGACACCACTTTTTATTGATATTCATAAACCTGCTTCTTATTTTATCTTGAATGCTAGTGATAATGTTACAGTGATTTACTAAGTACTAGGCATGTGCGAATAGTAATTTTTTTGGTCCGAAGTGAATATTTCGAATACTTCTAGTCTCTAGTACACAAAAAGGTTGAACGGCACAATAGGCATTTTAAAATTCGTGTATTTTTCGAATACACAAGGCCATTACATGAAAAAAAGAGAATTCAATCGAGAGAACTGCGCGTCTTCCGATCTAAGAGAAATTTTGCATAGCTCGATCCGCAGCTGCTATGGAGATCTGCTTCCGCGGGGAGCCACTGCGCATGTGCAGGCTGCCCTGAGAATGCCACAAGGCGCCAGCCAACTGTTCCCTGCCTGCCCTATCGGGACCAGTCAGCGCGTCCAGGAGCGGATCGTGCTGTGCTAAATCTCTCTATTGATGCACACCGCCGTGCCGGTTATGGTGCATGCACACCGTGGGTAGCATGGCCATAGACACTTGGCAGGTACAGATCTGGGTGCCACGCTTCCTCCTGCTTGTTTTTGTTGCCGCGACAATGCGCAAACCAGCTCCGGCATACATGCGGGAACGCAGGCACGTGACGCTCCCACGTACGAAGTACAAAGTATGAAGCAGGAGTTCCAGAAACATTATTTGCTTGGGACACAACACTGCGAGATTTCGAGTACCAAACATTCCGTTCGAATCGAATATCGAATACTTTACTATTCTACCGAATATTCGAAATTATTGAATATTCGCACAGGCCTAATAAATACAGTGAAAGCTCGTTAATTCACAACTCGTTAATTCGAAATTTTGGATAATTCGAAATAGTCATTGTGGTCCGGTCCGCAGTGCATAGAAGTCTATGCGCGTAACAGCTTGTTAATTCACTCAAAAATTGGCGCCGCCACCCATAATTCGAACTGCGCGCCGCCAAGCGCCGCTGTTGAAAACCATCGTTGGAAGCTTTCACGGCAGGACGATAGATGGCACAACCATCGGGGCGCCGCTAGGGTGCTGGAACAAGTACTAACCAGTCTTTCCTGCCGCGACTGCTTCGAGGAACGACGTTTTAGTGTTTTAGCCCTGGTTTTGCACGCCGCTTGCTGTGAGCTTGTGTCCGCAAGATGTGTTCGCGTGGGAAATACTGCGCCAAGACGGTAAAGGAGAAAGTGGCGATTTTACGTGTAGACGAACGGAAGGCCAGCAAAGTGGAAATCGCGAAAAAGCACGGGATTCCACCAAGCACGTTGTCGACCTACGTCTGAAATAGGAAGGCCATCGAGGATGCCTACGAAGCCGAAGATTTCGCCAGCAACAGAAAAAGGCTCCGATTAGCCAAGTATCCGGAAATTGAGACTGCTGTGATCACGTGGGTGAAGGAAATGAGAAGCGCAGACATTCCACTGAGCAGCCCAATTATCATGGCGAAGGCGGCCGATTTCGCCCTGTGTATGAATGTGGAAGATTTTGTCGCCTCCGAAGGACGGTAGCCCTCAGAGAGAAGAAGCAGAAGATAACAGATTGTTTTGCTAAATAAATGTTTTTCATGCCCTCCGGGCATCAAACGCGTTCATTTTTGCTCACTTTCATTAGTTCGAATTTTGGTTAATTCGAACTGGCCTGGCGGCCCCGTGGAATTCGAATTAATGAGCTTTTACTGTACCTCTAAAAATCTTTAAAGCAGGTTTTCCTTGTTTGTATTGCATGTTTGTTGTAATGTGGGTATATTTTTGTATTTTCTGCATCAGTTTAGCAAGCACCTCATTATATGAAGGCTTTTGAATTGACCCTCGGTTAACCCATATGTGCCGAAACTTCAGAAATTTGATTTTAAAATATTTTTTTATATGTTTGCTTCATTCAGGCTTTAGAATTATGCTTTTATTGGTGGAAATATTTTTATCAACACCGACTTTTGAGCCGCCTTGCAATGTAGAATATTAGGAAAATTTGCTACCTGTTACATGTGATAAAGTTTCAAACTTTTGACGCCAACTTTAACATTTGATTTCTCATGACACGTGGTGGTTCTGTTGTGACAATGCGCGGAAATTACTTGTTGTTCTTGCAGAATCGCAATGTAGTCGGTGGCGTCGACTCTGAAAATGGTGTCCAGAGAAATTGGCATCCAGTGCTTGCCTTGTCTATGTCCTCCCGCTGTTGCGCTGTTCCCCTACAGTGAATGCATACCAACTCGCCCAAATTTCAGCCTTACTCAGCGTCCAGAGAAGTCTGGCTGATCTTTCTGAATGCACACAACGCACAAAAATGAGTGCACTCACCACAACCCTTGCACAGGGAAAGTTTAGAGCAAAAAAAATGGTGTCCTACATGTAGGACGCTAGGCATATATGGCTTAATGATGTTTTGCTGTTATGATAAAAAAATAAGCAAATTTTCAGTTTGATGTTTGCAAGTTAGGTAAAACTTTTTGGTTTATGCCAGACGAAAAAAAAATTATACTGCTGGGAACTCTTGACATGAATTGATTTAACTTTTTGCTTTAGCATTTAAAAAATGTTTGTGGTATGCCTTGTTTTCTTTTTACTATCAACTTGGTTATCATATGTAGTACTTAGTTGTTTTCATTTATCACACTGCATTTTGGGTTTATTTGGAATAGTGGGATTTGTGGGCACTCACATGAACAGATTATTTTTTATATGTAGGAGCTGGCATGCTTTTTCTGCGTAGCCTTCATTGGTTGTTGAATTTATTTCAACTTCCCTGTTTTCCAGGCACTTTTAGCAGTGCATCAGTTATATTTGCCAATAGATCTGAAGGCAGAATTTGTTAACCCTGTTACTTTGCCTAGCACCTGTGTTTAATGCTCATAGAGCTGTGTAAGATCAATGGCCTAGTTACATTGCTTATTATATTTGCAGGCCAAGGTTAAAGGGACCATTGCCCCTGACTGATACTTGTGCTTTTGCTCTCATCAGAACAGTAGTGCAGAGAAGGGGGGGGGGGGGGGGGGGGGTGCTTGCTCCTGAGACGGAAGTGGTGAACGGGGAAGCGCTGAAATGAGGGGCTTATTCTTGGCTGAGCTATTTTCTAACTGGTGAGGGCACGTGGGTTGCAGGTCCTGCCGTATTTCAAGAAGTGGGCTCCCATGGAGCATGAGCCACAGTCGGAGGCATTGCGCTTTGTTTCCCTAGAGAGCTGCGAAAAATGCCAACCTGTGACCAAGGTAGGAGCAGTTTTTGTCATTGCTGGGATCTTTGGGGGCCTTAGTCCTGCTTCGTCTTCTGCATGTCATGGCAGTACTGTAGCGAAGCACCGTGGCTGGTACATTTGTAGGGATTTAACTTCTGTTTAGGAACTTAGGAGAAATGCTTCACATGAACGGTTTCTAGTGCGATTTGTGGGGCTGGACCTGGATGAAAGTAAAAATGGAGCAAGCAGGCAAAAAAAAAAAAATGCCTGTCTGGCTGCAATGATCAGTTTGATGCACACCATAATTGCTGAAGCCATGAAGTATACACACATTCTGCACTGATATACGTGTGTGCGCAGTTTGCCATGAGGCTGGCTAAAGGTTGATAGTGAACTCGTATATACATACTTTTCTTTTTTTTTTTTAGCTATGTAAAGGTGACGGTCTTACAGTTTGCTTTGCAAAATAAAACCAGCCTTTGCAATTCTGGAGTTGAGACTGCTAGGGCTGAATTGATCTTGTATTCACTCCGTGTAATGCTTATTTCAGTCGCAATTCAAGATTGACTCGACTTTAGCATTGCAGAGCCTTGACAATGCTCTCATCGTGCCATCAAGTTGCAGGTACAGTGCTTTTGGTTATGAGTTAAATTTTTTTTGAATGTGTAATTATGCTTCTATTTTGCTTTTAGGAGTTGGCTGACACCCATAGAATTTATAAAAAACTCAATTTACCTCACTTGCAAAAACATACCCCATGAATATACACCTATCCCAAAGGAGATACTTACTTCTGAAAGGTAATTGTGAAAGACCTCATGCTGATGTATCCATTTGCAAATGTATGCTATTTTTATGGTTGCAGTATTGAGGACGCTATCAGCAAAGCTGTTGAAGATGACCCTGAGAGTGAGTTCTTTGGTTTTAATGTTTTTGTTGTTGAGCGACTTGCAACCTTCATATCAGCAGCACTTCTAAATGCAAGCGACCTCTTGCAGGTGACAGGCCTGAGCACAGGAAGCGGGCTCTCAGTATCTTTGGACGCATGCGGGCATCCATTTCTACTGTGTTGCTGAGGTAACCCACAGTGGCCTTTGTGTTTTTTTTTTTTCTCATTTGGCTCACTTTATTTGTTATGAGCAATATTGGTCATTTCAGGGTGGCTGTATGGTTTATGCATCGCATCATGTCCCGCATGCTGACGGGTGTGTATGTGCCAAAGGGACAGATTGAAATGCTAAAGCGAGCTGTTGAGGTGAGGCCTGTGAGAAATTTAGGGGCTCTGTGCAATGCTTACTGCTTACATGTTTGCAGCAAAATGTTCCTATGGTGTACCTGCCTCTGCATCGGAGCCACCTGGACTACATCCTTGTGACCTACTTGCTATATCTGAATGGCATGAGGGTCCCACTTGTGGCTGCTGGGGACAATTTACTCATTCCGCTTTTCGGGTAAGAACTGTCATCTCTGGTAGGGTATTTCATGCTAGTCGTGTGTCTGCAAATGCTTATGCACCTTTTCTGCGCTCAATAGGACGCTGCTGAGGGGTTTGGGAGGATTCTTTATAAAACGGCGGCTTGACTTCAAGGATGGACGCAAAGATCACCTTTACAGGGCTGTCCTAAAAGAGGTAAGGGAAGGTTTTAGGGTTCTCTTTTTCATTTCTAAGCTGTAAGCGGAAGCTCACGGAAAGTAGTGCATAAAATTTGGTGATGTTTAATGGTGTGATTTCCGTTCATTTTGATTTATTACTTGTAATTCTGTGCTGCAACGTTGCCTTTTTTTTATAAACTAGTAATATACGTATGAAAACTGGCATTAGGATCTGTTAATTGCACAGTGTAGAATCAGTGGTCTAGCCATTCACTACACCATGAAGTGGAGGTTGAGTATTTATTAGTGAACAAGTAAAAAAAATTGCGTGAAATTGGAACAAAAAGCAGAGAACTTTGAAAGCTCACACCTGCAGATAACCACGGTCGTCAGTCTGTGTTCGGTGCTGCACGCGCGGGTAGCGCCAGTTTGTGGATGGAGATGGAACTAGGGCATGATATATTTCCTGAGGTCAGTTTTCGCCGAGTTTCCTCTCTTTATCAAAATTACCTTCTCTGTGGCTCAATCATCGGAGAGGAGCATAGCAGTTTAAAGCAGAACGCTATAAGACACTCTCTGCACTGAAATGCTACGGAAGGAAGCAGGACCTTCAGACCCCAAGCGAGTTGGCGAGCTCAGGATAGGGAGCAAAACTGCCTAATCCCTCTCATACCATAGCCAACAACGCTTCTACATTCGCATTGTACGCTCTCAGCCTTAATGCGAGTGTATTCACCTCTCGTAAGAAACTCACACCTGACCTTCAGGGCCAGTGTTCAGCATGTTTGCTTTAATCGCACCTTGATTGGTGGACACTGGTGACTGTCACGAAATTATCGGATTGTACTGCGATATAGCAAACGCATTTAGAAGCGAACAATGCTAGACTCTGCGGACACAAACGCAGCTGACCTTGTGCTTTTGTTGATGGTGAATGGAACAAAAGTGTGTGTATGGTAACAAATAGTTATGGTGAAGAAATTTAATTGCTTTAATGCCATGCTTTTTTCAGGAATGGCGAAAATAGTTCTGTTGGAAGGGATCTGAATGGCTGGCAGCAATGAATGTGCAGCTTGAAAAAGCTAGTGCTGCATATCTGAGTAGCAAGGCCAATTTTTTTTCTTCCTTGCTAGCATCCTGGCAGCTAAGAAAAATACCTTTATCCACAAATAAATCTCCAGAGAAGCTACCTCGGAGGCAGGGAGGCCACCTAGGTCATGTGACCATGTGGCTTTATCACAACTTGCCTACCAGATTGTGACCAAACTGCGCACCGTGGCTCGTGACAGGTAAATTAGTGATTGGTCTCTAGAAGTTGCTTGGCAAGAGCAACCTGGGTTGCATAAGCCCCACCACTGGCAGCACATGCCATCGCAGGGCAGTGCCGGATCGCTTAGACGCTGCACCACTACGCCAAGAGGAGTGTGAGGGCTCCCAGGGATTTATGAATGCTCAGTTGAGAATGACCAGCCGTGCGTATGTGGGCATTAACCCATTAAGTTATGGCGTCATACCCTTGAGGCGGAGGTCAAGTGTCCCCTTCAGTTTTTTTCGAGGTCATTTGATAATTTTTTCGGCCCTGTGAAGTTCAAATTAACAAGCTTTTACTGTACATCATGTGCTTGTGAAAGTTGTTGCTCATTGAACTATCTATGGTGTTGCAGTACATGAAGGAAATTCTGAAAGGAAATCACAGCTTGGAGTTCTTTCTTGAAGGAGGGCGGTCGCGGACTGGAAAAACACGCCTTCCAAAAGCAGGTCTACTTTCTGTCATCGTTAACTGTGTCAATGAAGGTATTCAACGACTTCTTTCCTCCTTGTCTTAAATGAACCCTGGTTATATCAACTGGCTGGATAACAAATGAGAATTTTTTTTCACTCTTTAGGTCTTGTGAAGGATGTGTACATTGTGCCCATTTCCATTAGCTATGAGAAGCTGCTGGATGGAAATTTTGTCAGTGAGCAGCTGGTAATTCATGTTTTTTTTGCCCCACTTGTTATCTATATTTCAATTCTGCATCATGTCCTGCTAAGTGTGTTTTCTTTATTGTGTCAGGGAGAACCAAAAGTGATGGAGACATTCACAGCTGCACTAACATCCATATGGAGGATTCTGCATTCCAACTATGGCTCTGTTCGTGTGGATTTTTGCCAGCCAATTTCGCTGAATGTAAGGGCTTTGTGACTTTTGTTTCCTGGTACAAGCTGCAGAATTCTCAATTATTTTTGCATTACCTTTGTAGGAGTTCCTGGAGTCTTCCAAGGACGTGTCTACAGAACCACTGTGCTTTGACTGTCCGCTTGCACTACTGGACGTGACAAGGTCCAGCACCAGCCCAACAGAGTACAAAGTGTGCGCAAGTACAAGTTCACTGGCCAGTGCAGACAGCCTTCCAGAAGACTGTCGACTTGCTATCAAGAGCCTTGCCAATCATGTCACCTGCCGTAAGCTTTCTTCTGTTCTGTGTGCAGCACCAAAGTTTGACATTTGCTTGCTTGTTTTCTTGCAGAATCATCAGCATCTCTCGCACTGATGAGCACGAACTTGTTAGCATTTTTGCTTCTCACGAAACACCGAAAGGTGAGCCCATGTGGTTCGCCACTTCTTTATGTCAGGCCTTTTTTTTTTTTTCACATAGTGCATAAGTGATCCCCAAACACATTTTCGGAAGGTTCTGAACTTGAGGGGGAAGAAAAAAAAAATGTTGTTATGGGGCAGAGGTGAGCAGCCCCTGCCCGTTTTGTCTTTTTTTTTGCAGCTTTCATTCCTTGTCGAGTTGGCGATGTAACCTGTTTTGATTTACACGACATTACTTTTTGGGATCTGCAGGAACTTAGTGTTGGACGCTACCTTATTACTTTGTTCAGAAGGCATTTTTGCAATGAATATGGTCATTTGATTGGGGTTTGTTCATCATATGTGCAGCATAAATTGTTTTGAGTATGCAGTCTGCGTGCTTCAGAACAGAAATTTACTGTCAAGACAGTAAGTTCCTGTTTAGTGACAAAGCCATTAGCGTTGAAGGATTGTAGTAAAAAATTTAAAGCACTTAAATGCCACTTTTTAGCTGCTGTCACTTCTTGCAGCTTTATTATTGTTCTTTGTTTGCTGATGTGTTTAGGAGCGAAACATAAAAGTTTGGCTATTGTATAGAGTATGTAGCATTGTACAGTTGAACCTCATTAATTTGAAGCCTGTTGGACTGTGTAAAACATTTGAATTCCACAGGTTTTAGAATTGTCTGAAAACGAAGCAAACTAAAAAAAAGTGCAAAGCGTTGTTCAGCTGCACGCAGGAATTTGTTGGAACCAGTTGCACGCAGCAAAGCTGTATTCAATGTTTAGCAATTAACTCTCCCCACAGTGGGAGGTTGTTTAGATTCGTTGTGGTCACCATGTCATTGCCGGTGCCTGTTTCTGACATTCTCACAATATGGTGACTTATTTCTCTCAATGTAACTGAACTGTTTGCAAAGCTCTTCACTCTTCGCCGATGAATTAATCCTCTGTTGGGAATGCCAGGGTAGTGGTGCAGCACAAGTCTGAGGCACACATGCAGAATGGCTTTCGATAGGAGCAGCTGTTGAAAAGGAGCTATGAGAAAATGTGCGTGGTCTATCTGGGCAGTTAGGCTGGCATGTTGTATTTTGTATCAACAACAGAGCACAAGTCGAAGCTTTACTCCGAAACTATACATAGCATTCCAGATCTTCGAATTAAATTGAGCCTGTCTGAGCTGCTGGCTCCAGTTATCTGGTAAAATTTACATTAGACATTACGAGACTGTAAAAATTCTTCAAATTATATAAACTTTTGAATTAACCAGTATCAAATTGTATAAGTTCTACCATATTATTAATCCTGTTGACCTTACTTTCCTGTGTGCATGCATATACAAGCAGGAAAGCATTTGGTCATGCCTGAGTACTAAGTCTTCAGTCGAATTACTTTCCATCCTTGTTCTTTTTGCAAAAAATCATAGCTTGCTGAAAATCATAGCTTGCTGGTCATGTTGACAGACAACGGGCCTGGGTATGTCTAAATGCATTGAGGTATGTCTAGTGGCCTGAATTCAGTGCGTCCTTAGGTGGTTAGTGAGCAGTCACCAATGTGGCTGCTCTATTCTCCTGTACTTGACACAGGTACACATTACTCTCATTGCTGCTTTTAGTCGTGCACATGCACGTTATATTGTTTTTACGCATTTGTAACAACACTTGCAACAATCTTTTGGTAACTTTAACACGCTGCTAGCTTTCAGTATGAGCCTGCTGCACGACTTTTCTTTTTTAACATAATTTTTCAAAGATTCATTTTGCTTATTCAGAACTCTCAGCAGTATTCGCTAGATGTTAACTCAAAACAGCTGACATAGTTCGAGGTGCCCATAGTGATGGTGTTGTGTTTGTGCAGGGTGGCACGCTGCAGCAGCTGGCGTACAGCCTTAGCTGGCTGCGTATGGCAGTGTCCGATCGGCAGCACCAGGTCATGTGTCCTGCTGATAGTGCTGAAGCTGTGCGGCATGCATGTGCCTTGCTGGGCAAGGAACTGGTCCTGACTGAGACAGTTCAGATGGAGTGGTCGTCGGGCGACACTGAAAACAACGTCAAGATAGTCTTCTACCGGCCTGCGCTACACTTGCCGTCCGTGCTTGAGCTGCAGTACTATGCCAATGCTGTGCTGTCTGTGTTCGTGCACGAGGCCATTGCTGGTGAGGAATTTATATTTAAACACCTTACATGTATGCCAAGACTGCACATGCTTTGGGGGCCAAGTTTTATGTATTTTGCTTTTAAAGAGGGAAACTGGTCATAGACCTGGTCAAAGAGGGAAACTGGTTCATAGTCGCAACTAGTGAAGCTAGTGAACTAGTGTAAGCTATAATAATGACAAAAAAAAATTTCCAATGATGCCATTATTAAAATTTGCTGCACCTTCCTTGACATGCAAATTTCCACGGTCAGAATTGGCCAAAACTGCTTAATTGTTGATGAAAAGATGAATTGAGTTCTCAGAAACTTCACCAACGGAGAATGCAGCATCTCGCTACAGGATGTTCGATGTGATGAAATTGGGCATACATGATGCAGAGCGCAAAGTCTGTGAACCTATGCATTTGTTGCGGAGTGCTGACGCCAGTGGTTAGTGGGCTGCTGGTGACCATTTCATGCTGGTGGCTTGTCAGTGGCATCGACATGTGGGGTGGTGTGCAAAGCTTTGCACACGGTGTGTAGTTAGGCTTCTTGGTGCAGATTCAAGAACATGATGAGAAAACGGCAACTAGACAAGAAAAACAAGACGAGGTAACACCTCTCGCCTCCTGTTTTAATTCACGTCTACGTGCCGTTTTATCATCGTGTTATAGCCAGCTTTTTATTCTAGGATGCCTTGTAACATTTCTTGCTACTTTTTTCAATCAAAACCAAAGTGGGTTGTAACTGTTCTATTCACCATATTTTGAATTAGATGTCTTATACTATGATTACTGGAATTTACTGTAAAAATTGTGCAAGTTATATCAGCTTTTGAATTAACCAGTATCTAGTTGTAAGAGTTATACCGTATTATTAATCTTGTTTCCTGTGTGCATGCATTTACAAGCACAAAAGCACTTGGCCATGCTTAAGTGCCAGTAAATAAATGCACTAGGAAAGAAAAGTTGAACATTCTTTGAGTGCACCTTTCAAGCTTTTTTGTTTTAGATAATATATTTTCAGACTGGAAAAAAAAGGAAGAAAAGAAAGAAAGAAAAAGGACAAGCCACTCAAGCAAAGCTTTGCATGGATGAAAACAAAAATACCCAAAATTTTCAAGAAAGAAGAGCTAGTTAAATGTTGGTGCTCCCTCAACATGTAGGAATGATTCTTACTTGAAAATTTAGGAGACACATTCTGGCAGGGTCAGAGCTTTTCACTGCACTGTTTATTCCCACTGCAGCCAAGATAGGTGCTTTGTTTCATTTTTTTTTTCACTTCATCAGCTTGTTTCCAGGCGTTTAGCCTGACCCAACTATAGTTGGGTTAGACAGCATATATTTGTCAGATGTGCCTACTGATGGGCAGGTTGAAAACGGAAATTAAATCTGGGCCTTCATGATTATTTTTCTACACTACGAAGTTGTTTCTTTGTGCTGGAAAAATACTGAGTGTTTGAAAGGTTGCAGTATAGCCTGACTTATTATTTACCATTTGTTGGTTATCTAGTAGCCACCTGGTTACAAGTGTTTACACTTGGCTACGCATGGAAAAAGTTGAAGGCAGTTTTGCTTGAAATGGAATACAGTAGAATCTCAATGATACGAATCTCACGGGGTCGCGAAAAAATTCTTATCGTCAGAAATTTCGTATCATCCAAACAAACAAAATTCGTATGCAGAAGGACAAAAAATGTATTCACACAGATATGTTTACGGCTGACGGGATTTATATTCACTGTTGTGAGGCCGCAGCTCGCTACTCGCGGTGCGTACCACGCGATTAGCGATCGCGGTGACATTGGTGATGTGCAGCCCCGCACTGCCGCTCACTACGTGTAGTGCGCACCGCGCTATTAGCGATCGCGACGTTGGCGGTGTGCGGGCAGCGCTTAGTGCTCGAGGGTGTGGTTGTGGCTCGTGCGTTCGTATCATCCATAGAGGCGAGGCAAAGAGTCAGAACATCCGGAATTCTGCACATCATACATAATGCACTCTGGCCGGGGAATTTCGCAAATTCGTATCATCGCGAAATTCGTATCACCAAGATTCTACAGTATGTGAAGGCGCATTGCTCCTATCTGGTGATTATATTTCTCTTGATATGGTAAAGTGGATATTGGTTGCCTGACACTCTGCTCTTCTGTAAAAGGGTGGAAGTCCTCTCTAAACCCACTTTTTTTTTTTTAATGCCAGTCTTTTTCTTTTATTTCAGCTACTGCCCTGTTCACTCTAACTGGTGACTACATTGCGCTTATGCGTGGCCGTGACAACCTCGTGGTCGTCTCACGGTCAGACCTGTTAAACAAGTGCCAGGATCTGATAAACATCCTCCAGCTTGAGTTTGTTTTGGTCTTGGTATGTGATTGTGACGCTTTTATCTGTGCTGACTTTTTTCCTCATGCCTGACTTAACCTCGTTGCCCCTGCTTGTTTATTTTTCAGCCCTGCAGTAATGCAGAAGAAGTGGTCAACAAGGCCATATATAGCCTGATTGAGAAGAACATTTTATCAGTGTGCCAGGTGAGTTTCATTCGATTGATTATAGCTCAGGGATGTGAAAATGTATGAAAACTTTCTTCCTTAGTACCATTTTTATCTACTGCTGTAGCCAGAGGCTCTCATCCTTTCCCCAAGTTTCAGCCGCCGCGGTGGCTGAGTGGTTATGGCGCTCGGCTGCCGGCCCGAAAGACGCGGGTTCGATCCCGGCCGCGGCGGTCGAATTTCGATGGAGGCGAAATTCTAGAGGCCCGTGTGCTGTGCGATGTCAGTGCACGTAAAAGAACCCCAGGTGGTCGAAATTTCCGGAGCCCTTCACTACGGCGTCCCTCATAGCCTGAGTCGCTTTGGGACGTTAAATCCCCCATAAACCATAAACCTTTCCCCAAGTTTCACATTTCTTTACATGGTGTGTCACTAGCAGAGGGCTTTAGATGCCACCAGTTATCCCAGCTTCTTGCTTGCAAATGCATGTCTGCACCTCCGATTGCTTGCAGAAAAAATGGTTTGAAGTTTCTGTATCAACCCAAGAAATTTTGCATCTGAATTGAGGACTTGAAATTGACTTTACCTTTGTGCACTAAGACCCGGCTCTGCGTTTTTCGTGGGACCCTGGGGGAGAAAAAAAAATCGCCACCCGGGAAACATAATAGCCGAATACAGTGCTTGAAAAAATTGTACATTGCTGTTTTCCACTTTTATTACCATTTTTTTTAAGCGCAACATGGTTTTTTGAAATTTGCAAGGCTCTGTGGCTTTCACGATCAATGTATATGCTCAGAACATCCGAAACATAGTGCAGCGGAACTCTGTCCGCCTATGCAGCTGTCTGTGGTGGTGGCTGCTGCCGCCTTCGTGCTATTTGTACAATTGCGAGACATTTCTCCGCGTTTATGACTTTGAGTAACGGTGATTCGCTGTAAACATTTTCAAGGCGATTTCACCTGCATTTATTTTGGTTTTCATTCTGCATTGTCCTTTCGAGCATTCTCGCGAAAACTGCATGCAACGGAAACCTGGATGTACCGAAAAATCTCGGGACTTTTTAAAGTTTTGTTATATCCAGTTTTAACTGTATTCACTTTGAAATTATTCAGAGAAAAATCTTTAGTTTCGACCCAAAGGCCACTCTGTGCACATCCTTAAAGGGGCATTGAAAGGGGCTCTAGTAAAGTTGCGGTATGCCTGGGATGTTAACGCGCCGCTTCTTGAATATTGTCCAGAAAGAATTTTTATAATGCGCTTTGTAGAAGCTGAGTTATCTGTAGTCAAATTTTGAATTTCAGCTGTTCTTCGCGCCTTTCCCTCTCCTCTCGTCACATTTTGCACACTGGAAGGTCTGCGCTCCTCCGCTGTCCCCACCTTCTGGGGTGGAGCTTCTTGCTGACCTGCTGGAGCTACGCAGCGTATTAGCACTTGCCATGGTAGCTACCTAACGTCTGAAAGAATCTAACCAATAGCCACCTCTCACCATGTCTACGCAGATGCGGGGGACGAAGGAGGGTGCGAGCATGAAAAAGGCGCCGGGAAGGGCTCGCCAACTTTCGCATGTGATTGTGGGTTCTCTGCTGCATGCAGAGGTGTATTATTTGGCTCACGTGTTAATGACAACACAATGATGTGATTGAGCGGCTTGATGTGCTCTCCTCGGAAGGTGTTTCAGAGCCCCTTTGAGGTGCACACCCTTAAACATGACCGCTTTCTTGCAAAAATAAATTTCAATAACCATCAAATGTGTGTATAGAGAAATTAAGAGCTTTATTGCAGTCTTCAATGTCGTAGGACTCATGTGCAACAAACAGTCATTCTGCTGTCATTGGTTTCGAAATTGCAGGGATGAGTTACAGCAACTGCAAGAAAAGTGAAAGCTGAGAAAATGAACTTTAAAGTTTATTCTTGCATTTGCCTTGTTTATTGCCTAGTACGCTTTCGCTTTTGCAAAGTTAGAGAAATGCGGCATTGCAGTGAACACTATGTTCTGACCTCTCCTCTTCACGGTGATCCTAAGATAGTAGTGCTCAGTCGTTAGGACCCGCACTATTCTTGATGCATCTTGACCATCAGAACCGCTGTTCATTCGCAGTTTTCGATGACCCCACATAAAAAAAGGTCACGTATATATACGTTTGTTTGAAGCTACTGCACCTGTGGAGCGCTAATTGTTCACAAATTAAATTCTGGCCATTTAATCAGTATGTAAAATTCTAGCTAACTGCTTTTATTTCATATTTGGAATAATAGATTGACCATTGGGCCAACATCTTTTAGCATGCTTTTCGTGCCGTTTGCATGGAGTCTTCCACAATATACTTTTGGGTACATTTAGGGGAGACAACTTGGGTGTATTAAAGCTGTTTTTCAAGAAACTAATTTCTTGTCATGCAAAGCAGTTTATTTTTGGCTCTGCTTTTGCATGCTGTGCATTGTTCAAAGTGCCCTGTGAACTGAATGAAAAAATTTGTATGTGTGTGTGTGTGCAGTGTCCTGGCCCCCTGGTGTTGACTGGTGCATCCACAAGGTCGACATACAGGGTACCCTATTGTTACAAGTTTGATGATGAAAGTGAAGAGGACAAGGATTTGAGCTTTCAGGATACGCAGTATCGGGTGTGTATAACTGCACTGCCTTTTGATCACAAACATTGCTTGAAGCCCCCTTTCTCTGGCACGAGCAGTTTTTCAAAATACAATTTTAAAACGGCAAACAAAACTCTGTTCTGGGCCAGAGACGGTGGTCCAGTTGATGCAGCAATGATGTTGCAGATACCGTATAATCTCTTGTAAGGGCCGCACCCGTTGTTTTGGACTAGATAATTGAGAAGAAAAAATACGGTTTTCCTTTCTTTTCTAAAAAATAATCCTATATGGGCTGCACCTACAAAATTCGCACCTGAATTTAAAAAAAAAGCAGCCCTTACACAAATTTATATGGCATTATTGGAAAAACAGTTGTATGTGCATTGAATGCCTAATACAAGCTTCAACATTTGTTGTCCACATGGGGAGCAGGCAGTAATGTTTGATTATTGTTTCTGATGCTGCAGATGCAGTGTTGACCACAGAACCACCTGAATAAGGACCACGGATGTGGCAAACTCTAAAATCGATTTGCGCAGGAATGAATTCTCGTGTGGCTCCCAAACTTGATGGAACGGGTCAGAATAGAGGAGAAAACCTACAATAAAAATTTCATTAGGATATGTGAATCTCTAAATACCCCCGGAGTTGCCCTTTAACAATACAATGATCAGCACCGTGCAGCTGTCTTCATTACCCATTACTACTCTATTTTTACTCATGTGCTCACATGCACTTGCATGCACAGACATTGACATTACGTGTGGATGTGTGTGCATGCGCGAGCGCATCAGGGGGAAAGTTGGAATTTTCTGCGATGTAACTTTGTGATTGGAACATTATATGTTGCATATTACACCTTGCATTTGGATCATCTTGGGTATTGTGCACGCAGGATCATTGACAGAAATACCATAATTTCTCGTGTATAACCTGCATCAAAAACAAAAAAAAATTGACTAAAGGATTTATGGGGATTTCAGGAGGGTAAAGGGTGGGCTTCACAGCAATGTGCGGTGTCCCATACAGCGTCCGCAACCCCCTTTGTTATTGGTGCATGTCAAGCCAAGGAGTGGCCAAGTGAGCTCTAAGCTAAATTGATGGCTTATGGATTCACACCCTTACACCATTTGGACACATCTGAAGGCCAGACATGGTGTGCAAAAGCTTTAGGAAGTGTGCAGTTAGCAACAGCATGGATGAGTAGGATGTCACTGAGGACAAGGCCTCGAAAGACTCCAGTGGTAGTGAACTGAGCTTTGCTGTGAGGTTCTTGAAATAAAATTTTTTTGACAGCAAAGAGTCACTGTCTGCATAGTTATAGGTAAGTGCGGGTTATGTGAGAGGATATATTTTCCTATAGTGGGTGCTGAAATTAGCAGTAATGGCTATATGCATAAAAATATGGTATGTAGCGAGCACCTTGTGAAGATTTGCTCATTGCGTGCTACATACACTGACATACAAATTAGGTGGCTGTAGTGTTAATGTATATACCTTCAGGTGTGTCTCTGATCTCGCTGCGTTTTTGACCGGATAAAAACACATACCTTAGGCAGCATCAAAAGTAGGGTTTTTTTTTTCTTTTTGTCAGACACCCGAGTTATTGCAGCCAGCCAAATACCCGAGTTTTTCCCCTTTTCATGTGTTTCTAGCAACTATTAGTGACATTCAACTTGCGCAGGTTGTCCTGAATGAGACCAATATTGGCATGCTGGAGTTCCTTCACTCGGTGCTTGCAAGTTACATCGAGTCCTACTGGGTGGTTGCCTGCTCCCTTTCCAAGCTGGTGGGCACACAGATAGAAGGTATGGATGGTGATGCTTTTATTGATATTTGTGCACTGAGTGTAGTACTGAAAGGGACAGTGAAGACAACATTTGTCCTCATATATTTGTAGGGCGGCGCCACGTCAGGCGTTGTAGAGGGGCACCCATCACAGTATGCCTTGTGCTAGTTTCCTCACGTGTTCGTGCCGTCGCGCTTGATTCAAAATTGCACGTGAAGGAGAGCAGCTGATGCACCTGCATCTGCTGAAGCTTGTTCCACAGAAATCAAGTACCCCATGCCCTCAGATTAGAGAAATTTAGCGTAGCGCGATCTGCGGCCGCTGTGGTGATCCGCTTCTACGGGGAGCCTCTACTGCGCATGCGCAGCTCGCCCTGAGGACGCCACAAGGTGCCAGGTGCCGGCTAGCTGTTTGCATGCCTGCCCCATCGGGACCAGTCAGCATGTGTGCACTAGTGGCATGCGGAAACGGATCACGCTATGCTAAATCTCTCTGTTGATTCACACTGCCGTGCCAGTTACGGCGCAGCCGCGGAGACCTGCGCCACACTTCTGCCTGCTTGTGTCTGTTCCGTGAGCACGTGCAGACCGGCTCCGGCATACGCGTGGGAGCACAGGCATGCGGCGCGGAGTGGTTGCGCGTGTGCCGCATTGCAATCCTGGGATACGAAGCAAGAGTTCCAGAAACGTCGTTCACTCGTGAAGAATTCTCTTGAGATTTCGAATGCCAGACATTTGGTTCGAATCGAATATCGAATACTTTACTTTTCGACTGAATACTCAAAATTCTGGACTATTCGCACAGGCTTACTGTTTATTTAGTGACGTACCGTTCCCAACATAATTTAGCCACCAATGTTACAACTTTCTTTTTTATGTAGCTGTTGTATAGAAGCAAATGAAGCAAAGTAGATTTTTTTTAAAACTTGCCTTACTGCATTTCTTCTATAATGACGAAAGTGGGACAAAGACTATTGGGGCTCATGCAGGCGTTTCCTCCATGTAAACAATAGCATGTTGAACTGGAGTGAGAGACACCTACAAATATTGTCTGAAGCCAGTGTATTGTTGTTTCTGCATTCCTAACCTGATGAAGCAGCTCAGAAATGGTTTGTTGGGAATTTGTGACACTCTGCCTCAAGAGGTTAATGCCATCACTGTACATTGAGGTGGAGAGAAAGTTGGTTGAAGTGTAGAAGGCTGTTGCAAGCTTCCTAGAGACTAAAGTGACCTCAACATCCAATTGCTGTTGGCTAGTTTCAAACAGATAAAAACATGTGTAAAAGTGCATAATTATCTTTCATCACCTTCACCTATCTGTGAATTAGTGCCGTATTTACACGATTGTAAGTCGACTCTAATGTAAATCGACCCCCCACATCACATTTCTAAAAAAACAAACAAACTTGGAAGTCGTTTACACTTGGCCTTTAATAATAGAACGTGATAGCACTATCCTGCGGCCTCTGCTTATCACCAGCCGCTATCGGTTGCACATTCCACATTCCAAATCGAAAATGTATTAGTCACTGAATTACTCGTCCACACTTGCACGATCGTCCTCACTGGCGCTGCCGTTGTGATCGCTGCTGCGGTCCCACAGCTCGTTGTTCTAACATCGTCGTGCATCGAAATCCCACACTTCGCAAACAGCCACATCACGACATCGCGTGGAACAGCTGAAAATTTTGCCTCGCTGCAGCTGCCACACTTATATCACCCGTTGCAAGCGTCGAACTTGCGGTCCTGCGCGCAGTTGTTCGTTTCTTCGGCGTAAAAAATAGCCATCTTGAATGTAGCCGTGAACGAGTGCCGGCTGCTTACCAGACCTGGATCACAAATGACAAAGCACTACATTAAAAACTTGTGAAACGCGACCGGCAGTAGTCATTTGTTAGAGCCAAAGAGAAACTATGCGTGAGCGGCATGGGCTCTTCCATCGGCTACTGACGCTCCCCGGCGCCGCTGCACTTCCAAGTGGCGGCGGTGGCGGTGCTGCCGCGATTGGAACAGCGGCCCTTCCATCAACTATTGACGCTCCCTTGAGCGCAGAGTGCGCGGTTGAAAGTAAACAAAAAAGAACCTTGGATGACCTATAAGAGTAGAACGCAAATTTCGCTATCGGGCCGCCGCCTCTTATCAGCAGCCACATCTGCGGCCATGTGTGGGGAGTGGGCTGGTGCCGGTTTGCTGCTTATCAACAGCCACCGTCGGCCGCTGTGCGCGGGGTGAAGATGCCGGTTCTGCGCGTTGACATAGCAGCTGCTCAAGGCCAGCACCCAGAGCAATGCGACGGAGCTGCGCAGCAAAAATGCAACCACGCTGTAGCATGCCTGATAGCTTGTTTGTTTCTCCTTCATTTATGGTGTGATGCTTTGGCTTCGATTTTAAGTCGACCCACCCACTTCGGATTTTCAAATTTTGAAAAATTGGTCGACTTACAGTCGTGTAAATACGGTACATGGTGTTGCCTAGTTTAGTGTAGGACTGGCTACAAGCAACTTGTTGCTCACCTAATCAAGTTAGTATAGTATTAAATCGTGTAGAATTATCGTATTGTTAAAGCTTTGTTTAGCATGGAATGATGACAACTTTGTTCATATGAATCCTTTCTTCAGCCTGACTTTTTGTAGCGATAGCTACATTACGTTAGCATTTCGAGCCTTCAACGTGGCTGCGCTGGCACCCTGTGGCTGCGCTGTCACGTGGTTGGTCACGTGGTGTGGAGCACCTGCCAGCGGCACGGCGCCGTGACTGATCGCGTGGTTCGTCACGTGGTTGGTCACGTGACCAAGTTCCACTTGGCCAGCTGTAGCTATCGCGTCACTCCAGGTTTAACCAAAGATGAACCACCGCCAATTTTTTGAAACTGTTGCACTTCTGCTGTTTTCTCTAATTAGCCCTATTGTGTGCCTTATTAAGGGGAGACGCGGGTATTAGAACAGTCAAAAATGGTTAAAAAAAAATCGATTTTGAGCAAAACTCATTTTCTTAATGTTTGACTCTTCGAGCACCTATTCTCAAATTATTAACGCTAAAATTAGTCGGAAATGTGTTAAAATATGCTTTCAATATACTACGGCAGCCATGAAATACCTCCAAAAAGGCGAAATTTGTTCGAACTTCCCGCGCGCGCCACGGACGCTGCAGCCGGCCGATCGCCGCCGTCTTGAGCTTGGTTTGAAGCTGTTTTCTTTGTGCACAATTAGCGATATCTCAAAATGGTGTCGCTCAAGCAAAACGACTGCTCTGGCCGGTTTTCCGAAGGCTGTTTCCGGGTCGCTGAATGGCTTGTGCGCACGGCGCGCTTGAAAAGCGCGCTGTTCCGCGCCTGCCATTGGCTGGCGTGACTGGCGCGTCATTTTTTTTTTCTTTCTCTTTTGCATTCACCAGCGTGGCTGCCGCATCGTTCGAGTCTGCTTTTGAGCTTGTTTTTCTCGACGTGCCATGTTTCTGCTTTGTGCCGGGAGTTATTCCGTGCGGTCAAGATGACGGGAGACAGTCGGCTTAAACCATGCACGCAACGAGCTTTTGGAAGCCGTAAGAAGCGGGCGTGGAACAAAAAGCCGAAGGCGTTGGCCACAAGTGCGCCATCGGGACCTTCGTTAGAGCTGGTGCTGGACTCGCTGGATCTGCCGGGAACGTCAACCACACTGCTTGCTGACGACACTGCGGGACCGAGTTTCAGCACGAATTGCATCCTGGATCACGGTACAGTTCGTGTTGCTGCCGCATACTACTCTACGGCAGAGCAGGCGCAGCTTGTTGAGCGATCGGCGCACACAAAGTCTGCTCTGTCGGAAAAGTCAGCGACTCAGCGCAAGTTTGAACTTCTTGGCGTCAGCGCGGAGTGCCAAACCGGTGATGCTGGTACTGAGTTCATGATTGTGGACATGAAAGTTTTAAACAATTTTTTTGCGCAAGCGAAGTGCGGAACCTGCGGCAAAGGAAGTCTGACTTTGAGCAAGGCAACAGACAAGGAGTATGACTTAGCTGTAAAGCTCCAGCTTGTCTGCGGCAGCTGCAACTTTGAGAAGAAGCAATTTTCTTCCCCACGAGTAAGTGGAACTGCCAACATAACTCCGTTAGAGGTCAACATGAGGGCCATGAAGGGAATACAGACGATAGGCAAAGGCGTGACTGCCCTTGCAGACTTTTTTGCGTCTTTATGAACCTGTCACACCGAGGTCTGCACCACAAGACCTTTCAGGGACACCTAAAAACTTCTGTGAAAGCCTGCGAGAGCACAGCAACTGCAAGTGAAGCTGCCAGTGTGGCAGTCATCAAGGATCTCTATAGAGACTTCTTGAATCCAGTCGGGAACATTGACGTTTTTTGTGATGGTTCATGGATGACCCGAGGTCGTAGCTCTCACATCAGTGTGGGCTGCATTGTTGAGCTGTACACTGGTCTTGTGATCGACCACATTGTTTACTCGAACTTTTGTCTCGGATGTGCCTTGGGACCACAGCCGCAAGATGAAGGCTACAGTGACTGGCTCGCCACCCACGAGTACCAGCGAAACGTCGATTGTAATTCTGGCTGCATGGAAGTGGAGGCTGCGCTGACCATGTTTCAGAGGTCTCTGGCCAAGCATGGTCTGCGCTACACGACCGTTCTCTCTGATGGAGACAGCCGGACTTTTCATGCTTTGTCAGAAGCAAAAGTGTACGGATTCATTGCATCAACCACGTTCATAAGCGAATGGGGACTGCTCTGCGGAACCTGGTTGATAGAAAGAAGGCTCAAGGTGAATCTTTTGGCGGAAGAGGCAAGCTGACGGAGGAAAAGATCAAGACGATCACCAACTACTATGGCTATGCCCTGAGGAGCAACAGTAATGACGTTCTAGGCATGAAGAAGGCAGTGGAAGCTACACTCCAGATGATGTCTCGAACCACACCAAGTGCCCTGAAGGTGCTGGCTCTTGGTGCAAGTTCAACAGAGCCTTGGCCAATGGTGAACTTCCACCTCCGCACAAGAGTGCCCTCCAGGCTTGTGCTGGGGCTGCTCTGGAGCCAGTGTTTGCAAGGCTCAGTGATGAGAACCTGTTGGCACGGTGCAGTGAACGAAAGACTCATAATGCGAGTGAGTGCCTACACTCTCTCATTTGGACGCAAGCTTCAAAGAATGGGAATGCTCCTTTGGAAAGTGTGAAGCGGGCTGCTGCTGAGGCTGTTGCCATCTACAACCAAGGAAGGAGGGCAACTAATGAATCCATCACTGCAAGTCTGGGCTATGCTGCTGGTGGCTACCTTGCTCGCCGAAGCCTAGAAAAAGACGCACTGCATTTGCGCAAGGCAAATGGAGCTCAGCTAAAGAGCACTAATACGAAGGAGATACGGACAAGGAAGCACGAAACGGGAGCAACTGAAGATTACAGTCCTGGACTGCTATAAAGACGTTCTCCAGTGGCACAGGCAAGCGTGCTGCCTAACATCCAGGCGGTTCTTCTCGAAGACAGAGTAGGAGACGTGTTGAGCGTCGCACCAAATGGTCCTTTTCAGAACCACCCAACTGCTTGCCATGGTGGGGGCTCGGATCTCCTTGGCTCCGGACCGCTAGGTCTCTCAAAAAACAGTTTTCAGGATTCAAAATATTGTCTTCAGAGCTCAACACCCTAGCCCTGCACTCCACTGTCTCTAAAAAAATGTACTGATAACTTCATGCGAAATCATTTTTTTTTATGACTTCATCACGCTTACACCTTGACACTTTTTTTATTAATGTTTCCTTGGATGGAATAAGACACTTTATGTATTGCTTTGTAAGGAAACAGATAGGGAACATCTAAATAAAATTCATTGTTTAAGATTCCTCGCAAAATTTTCTGTAGCCAGCGTCAAAACTTTAAATGCAATTTTCTCAGCTTCATATTTATTGCCAACGTCACTGGCCTTACGGAACTTTTCATTATGTTTTTGTGGTGCAATTTTAATAAATTTTACACCGTTGAATTCAGAAAGAATTGAACTGTGGAGCTATGCTATTTTTATGTGGCTAAGTATAACATATCAAATTTTGTGAACAGTAATACCAGCTAATTCCAGAATAGTGATGCATCGACATAATTGAACATTTTTATATGATGATGTACCTTAATAACAATATAAATAGCATAGCTCCACATGGCAGGTCTTTGGCTACGGCTACATTTTAATCGGAACCAAAAAATGTTGAGGGAAAGTGTCTTAATGACCCTTAAGAAATTACCTCATTAGGCTTCAGTTATTTTTCCATAAGTAGAGAACTAATTGAGATAAGCTGAAACTAATTACATTTTTGAAAACAGGAGGAAGAAATCCATGTGCATACCTAATTTCATTACAATATCTCTAATAATAAAAATTTTTGTTTTAAGACCAGTGTCTCCCCTTAAGTATTTGGCATGACTCTGATGATAAATCAATATGGTTGCTGCCTGATTGTTTCAAGAGGTTTTCTTGCTTGCAGAAAGGATATTCTTCAGGCACATCCAGAAAGTGGCTCAAGACAAACTGCAGCAAGGAACACTGTATTACGGTGAGAAAAATCATTGCATTACAGAATTTCAGGCCTGTCTGCTAATTAATGTCCTACCTCGGTCCCTTCAGTATTCATTAAATTTTGCCCTAGAGTGACATTCCTGGCTCCTTGCATGTTCTGGAGAAAAACCAACATTTGTGACTAGTGTGACATTTGTGCAATCATTTGTGACTTGTGCAGTGTGGGCAATTGTTGCATGTTAGTTGATCTGTTTGACTAGGATGAGATTGTCTCATCAGGAATCGCAGTGGAAAAGTGGGAATTATTTTTCAGACCACAGCAGGATCAAGGCAGGAGAGGCACAGAGGCACATTTGAGAAAATGTCCAAACGAATACAGAACACAATACAGTAGACTCTCATTTATTCAAACTTCAAGGGACCAGAGATTTTTGTTTGAATTATCAGAAGTGCATCTTAATATGATTCAAGACTAAATGTAATTTGCTTTTAGGACATCTATGCATGCAAATAGCTATTTAGAACTCTTTCGTCATGCAAACGTAGCTAAATGCTTTAGCACACCACAAAAAAAGTGGGTGACAGGCACTGATATCTTTACTCAACTAGCAGTCTCCGACTGGTTGTATGGCTGAAAAAACATTATCAGTAATGCATTGGTTTCCTGATGGAGTAAAACCACATTGAGACCTGAAGAGACTGAAAAAACAGGTCCTAATTATCCGAAGTTCTGATAGCCGAATGGCTACAAAACACCTTTCAGAACAGTTTTGCAGCCCAGCAAGTTTAACTGATGAAAAGATAAGTACTAACGGTTGTCTATTTTTTAGTGAAAACTGTGCTGTGGAGCCTCCACACAACAAGTAGCTCATGATGCCTGCACATTTTCGACACATGCGACCACGTGGGAGGAAGCAAGGGGAACGCAGATTTGTGCCAGAACAGCACGACACCAAAAAAAAAAAAAAGACCAGCGACACGCCAATCACCGTCCAATCCGGTGCGCTCCCTGATGTGCGGCCGATAGCTGATATAGTTGTGGGCTGGTAGCAAAGCTCAGAAAACAAAACTATGCGGTGACGGAGCGCCTCCGATCGGTGCGGCCTCCAACGGACCGCAGAGTTAACGGTTAGAGGGGCCGAATTTTCAGCCCATGTGGTGCCGCAAACCTTGACATATCTGACCTCAGCCGCCAATCTTTCGTGCCCTGGCAGCGTTGTAACAAGCCGAAAGGCGTGAATTAAGTGAATTTAGGAGAATCCACGGTACGAAATAAGTGGCTTTAAAAGGCATTGAAAATATAGCCAGCCAGCCAAAATTTTATAATTTGTTTCAATTAAATGAGAGTTCGAAATATCAGTGTTTGAATTGTCGTGAGTCTACTGTAACAAAACAGATGTGGGAGATAGATGCAATCAGTGCTACTCAAAACTATGCCATAGCTGTAAGGTGGTTCCACACAGATATGGTATGTGGAAAAAAAAAACAAGAATATATAACAGGCACTTTTCGCAGAATATGGCATCAGAGTGTACAGTGATGTTGGGTGGATAGAGGGTATAAGCATGCAGGGGTGTCTAATGCTAACTTACCTTATAAAAGCCTGTAATGGCCACACCCAAACTTTCCACAACCCACGTGGGAATAGCCTATGCGTACGCCGTGGCCTCTGCCATCAGCAGAACAACGGTGCACTTGATGGCGGAGGCTACGCACTCACACAGGAGCTTCCAGGTGCCACCCACGGATGGCGCCTGAGGTCATGGGTCATCATAACCGTCAGCTTTTTCCTCCGCTGCGAGCGTCCGCTATTCATATCAGTATCACCAGCTCCAGCAAAAGGCACGGGAGTTGTGGTGGCGTGTTAGTTCGCCGTAGTTGTTACTTTCATGTGCTGCCGCCGAGCGTTGCAATTTTATCACGATGGGCAAGCACCTTAATTGCTACACAGCTGGGAGTTTGCTCTCGAACACTGCAAGCGTGCAGCGGACAGGAAATTTGACGTAGCCGATAGTGCGTCCAGCGGTGGTGAAACCAAAACGATGCATTGAGGAACGAGCACGAGCTGCAAAAAGTGCACTTTCTAAGGCTAGCCGTGCAAGTTTCCGGAACTGTAAGAAGAGCTTCTCTGCTATGTGATGGACGTGCGGAACAACGGCTACGCGTTGGCAATGGACATGCTGCACAACTTCTTGAGGAATGAGCATGCACCAGAGCACAGTACCATCTCGTAGTTGGAAGACTCCGCAAGTTACGATTGAGCGTAGAATAAATGCCGCTCATTCCGTGATTAGTGTTTTTTCTTTTTCGCACATCGCGTGTATAGGCCACACCCTGAAAATCGGTCCTCGAATCTGGAAAAAGAATGCAGCCCTTTGTGACGTTCCCACCTGTCGGGGGTCAGTCACAAAATCTACGGGTCCTGCTGAAGCGAGGAGAAATGAGCCAACAAGGCGGTAACCCGGCAAAACAATATTTATTCTTCTCTGCCTGAAGGCGTAACTGGTGGTCCGCTCACCGCTGGCTTTTAGGAGAACTGGTTGTCCGTCCGGCAGGTCGGGGCTCCACTCCAATCGCCTCGCGTCGGCGGGCCGCGGCTGCTTCGGCTCTCCCGGGGTCTGCCTCTCTTCCCGGCGTCTCTCGGCTGGCCGTGCTTTGACGGGTCGAGGCCACAGGACTCTTGGGCGTTTCGGCTGGCGGTCAGTTTGCTACGGACGTTGAGGTCCGGCTTCGCTGACTATAGACCAGCGCGATATCTTGCGTCCGTTCGCCTCGCCCGTCTCTGCTCGACTCCTTTCCTTTGTCTCCCTGCCCCCGCCGCGTCTCTCCGGAGATTCCCTTTCTCTTTCTCTCTCTCTCTCTGGGTAATCTTCGCCCAACGGTTTTTCGTCGTCGCTGCTCACACAGCCGACCAAAGCCACCCGCCAAACTTCTAGGAATCCGCAGCTGTTACGACGGGAAGGCGGATGTCGCCGTTGGGGATGGCTCGAAGGGGATCAGGTGTCCCTCGGAGGGCGACGCTTCTCTGCAGTCAGTCTGTCCGGCGCCAGCCGCCGACCTCCTCCGCCACCTCGAGCCATTACGCAGCCCGTCGTGTCCGCTGCTAGTAAGGTCGCCTGTCGGCCTGCACACACAAACGCACAAACGAACCCGTCTTCGCGCGCCGGTGGGGGGGGGGGAGCACGGCGCAAACCGCAGGGAAGACTGCGGTTGCGTAGGGCACCGTGCGCAGCCTCTCCTCTTTAGCCGTCTGGCGGTCTTTGCACATCTGTCTTCTGCATCGCCCGCCGCCGTCTTCGCTGGCATGTCTGGGTCGATAAATTTGAAGGCAGGGAAAATGTCTTGGGCACTGGTCGCCGGGTTAGTTCTCTTCAGCAATGCCGGGGCCTCTCTTATGCGGCCCTTCACAACCCCCTCTTCTTACAAAGAAATTTTCTACGAAAACTTTACATTCACGTCACTCTCACAGCACACTGTTCGTAACAGAGTTCTCAACACCATCTTTCATAGCACCACGTTATGAACGGGCCAGTAAGTCCATCAGGCAGATCAAATTAATATGACCAAACAAAACAACAAATCCAGGTCCGCTCTTATTGTAAATCACCAGTCATTCACGCATGACAGCTCAGAGACAAAATTTTGCTACTAAGACGAGAATGTGTAGCCAGTCAGTCATTCTCATTGTTCAATGGTCGCAGTAACTCACAGACCCCCCTAACGTCATGCTGCCCACGAAAATGTTACGTAAGATCAGGAGGTGGTCCATGCAATTCTTTCACCCTCGGTGTCTTTCTCCACTGGCAGTTTCTACAGTGTTCTGCCACATCCTGTCTCGGTCCATGCCAGAAATAGCCTTCACTAACTGCCCGACGGGTCTTTCGAAAGCCTAAATGTCCTCCGCCTTCCCTATCATGGCATAACCTCACAACTTCACTTCTCATTTGCAAAGGGACAACAGCTCTGTCTGCGGCGCCGTGCGCTTTGTCTCTGTAACGGAGTACACCACAATAGTCCAAATGATAAAAACCAGACTCTTTCCCTTCTGAGCTGTTGCACACGTTTATCAATTTTAGGACAGATGGATCTTTCCTTTGCTCCTTGTACAGGCGGGTTCCCTCACTCGCAGGGGGAACATCGATTGCTCTGGCGTCCGCCGCGCTGCTGAGCGCATCTGCATGGTGATTGCTGTCCCTTGCCTCGCGCAGCCGTTCTGCTTTGCCCACGCATAGGCTCACTACCGCTTCTGAACGCCCTCGCTCATGATGGCCGTCAGTAGAGGTTCTATTTCTTTCCTCAACAGCTTCACGGCTGCCCTCGCCTTCTTCCGTACGCCGCCCATAACAGGCCGTGTGATCTGGAATGCGCCCGCGCGATACCTGACGCATACGACAACAACGTGAGGTATGCCCGGACCTGCCGCACGAGAAGCACACGCCTGATTCGACGCGTCGATTGAATTTTCCCGTCTGCCTGGATGGAGGCTCTTCACGTACCCGAATGCTCTTTACGAGCAGCTTCTCCAACCGGTCTAGACGTTCACTAAGCTCACTCATTTCTTCCCCGCTTTCTACACGTCGGACAATAGCGGCGTTCGTGCGGGTCACTTCCTCTAACAGCTCTTCTCTAGACGCTACCTCCACCGCCTCTTCGAATGTCTTGGGATCATGTGACAGAGCAAATCTCCTCACCGGATCGCGGAGCCCATTCAGGAAAATAGAGGTCAGCTGTTCCTTAAGGATTTCGCGTCTCACTTCACTTTTCGACGCCTCATCGCCATCAACGTCCCCGAAGGCCTCCACCCCGAGCATACGCAGTCGGCTCGAGAACGAGCGCACATTCTCACCAGCGTTCTGCCTTGCGCTCAGAAACTTCTCAAACTTCTTGTACGCCGGCTCAGTATCAAATCGTTTCAGCGCGAGCGCTTTAAACGATCTATACGAAGTCACGCCGGCCACCTCCTCATCCAACCACGCAAAGTCTAGAGCCGCCCCGACCATCTTACACCGCGCCATCCCGATTAATTGTTTCTCCTGCCATCCGCCCAGATTACCAACCTGCTCTATAATTTGGAGAAAATCCCTTAATTTGGGACCGTTGTCGCCCCCCGTGAACGATGGAATCACAGCTCCCAACAGCATCTGATTTGCTCCTATCACCCCTTCGTGAAGACTCGGTGATTCCTGCAGCGACATGTTGGCTCCTTTCTCCTCGGGTACGAGGGTGAATGGTCTCGCACCACAACTTCAGCAAAATCCCACCGCTGCCACCACTTGTGACGTTCCCACCTGTCGGGGGTCAGTCACAAAATCTACGGGTCCTGCTGAAGCGAGGAGGAATGAGCCAACAAGGCGGTAACCCGGCAAAACTATATTTATTCTTCTCTGCCTGAAGGCGTAACTGGTGGTCCGCTCACCGCTGGCTTTTAGGAGAACTGGTTGTCCGTCCGGCAGGTCGGGGCTCGACTCCAATCGTCTCGCGTCGGCGGGCCGCGGCTGCTTCGGCTCTCTCGGGCTCTGCCTCTCTTCCCGGCGTCTCTCGGCTGGCGGTGCTGTGACGGGTCGAGGCCATAGGACTCTTGGGAGTTTCGGCTGGCGGTCAGTTTGCTACGGACGCTGAAGTCCGGCTTCGCTGACTATAGACCAGCGCGACATCTTGCGTCCGTTCGCCTCGCCCGTCTCTGCTCGACTCCTTTCCTTTGTCTCGTTGGCCCCGCCGCGTCTCTCCGGAGATTCCCTTTCTCTCTCTCTCTCTCTGGGTAATCCTCGCCCAACGGTTTTTCGTCGTCCCTGCTCACACAGCCGATCAAAGGCACCCGCGAAACTTCTAGGAATCCGCAGCTGTTCCGTCGGGAAGGCCGATGGCGCCGTAGGGGATGGGTCGAAGGGGATCAGGTGTCCCTCGGAGGGCGACGCTTCTCTGCAGTCAGTCCGTCCGGTGCCAGCCGCCGACCTCCTCCGCCACCTCGAGCCATTACGCATCCCGTCGTGTCCGCTGCTAGTAAGGTCGCTTGTCGGCCTGCACACACAAACGCTCAAACGAACCCGTCTTCGCGCGCAGGGGGGGGGGGGGGGGGGGGGGGGGGGGGGAAGCGCGGC